>NW_022437002.1:16636539-16734390 GCF_009761245.1 Sapajus apella
AAAAAAAAAAAAAAAAAATCCTACTACTGGGTATTTATCCAATGGGAAGAAACCAGTATATCAAAGGGATCACTGTGCTTTTATGGCCTGCTCTTCCACTAGTCTGCAAGCTTCTTAAGAAACATTTGTTTAATAAATGAAATAATGGTATCCCGCTGTGTGTCATGCTCCATAATGGGCCCTGGGACCGCCAAGGTGATTAGGACATGGTCCCTGCCCTTGAGCAATTGCCAGTCTAGTGACTTGATCCTCATCCATAGAGATCACTTGGGTGATCTACCACTTCACTCGGGTGAACTACCATAGATCACTTCATCAGAGCAACAAATGCTTTCCAAGTCTTTGCATACACTTCATTTTCTTTGATCTTCACAGCAGTTTGTGGGGGATATTGCTAGATAAGGCAGAGATTAGTTCCCAGACCTTAGCTACCAGGGAGAATAGGGGGTGGCCAGGAGGCGAGAACGTTGTTGATGAACTTTGTTGTCACAAGTTCACCACTTGAAAGAACAGAGAGGGAAGCCATGGGATTCCAGCAGTTCTCCTTTCTCTGGGGCTTCTAAGAGCAGAAGTTTGGCTGTGGGACCAGGTCTTACACTGTTTTCACTCCATCTTGAGGCTGATGCCTTCCCCGGCCTTTGGGCATGTAGGATTCCCTCACAATTCTAGTGCCCCCAGCCTAAGACTGGAGAGCCCTGGGCAAGGAGAAGCCAGTGGCTGGGCTGTGGCTGAAGCTTACCAGCCCAGCCAGGACAGGATGGGCCCCAGTGTAAACCGGATTTGCCTTGTAAACAGCTGAGCAGCTGGGCTCCATCTTGGCAGGGGAGCCCAGCAACAACCCAGCAGGACAGCCCCAGCCCAGCGGGGCATTGTCCAAAGAAAAAGGGGGGAAAAAAGCTGAGTAAACAAAGAGGGCCGGCCAGTTTTTTCCGTCTCTGACTTGTTATTTCAGCCGGACAGCTGCTGTGCTGACTGTGGGGTCTCGCTGGGCTGGGCCAGGCTAACTTGGTTAAACTGGGCCAACCTGAAGTCTCAATGATCTTCCTTACCTCATCTCCTCTCTTCTCACCTCAGCTCAACTCACCTTGCCTTCTCTACTCTAGGCTCACTTCTGGGAAAGGGGTCAACGATGGAAAGGGCAGACAAGTGGAGACAGGCTCCAGGAGCTGACAGGAGGGTAAGGAATTGGGCATTAGCTGAGTTTCCGTGCATACATACAAGTATATCCAAGGTCTTGTTAGAAAACAGAGCAGAGGCTGATACAACAGATTCGAACAGTCAAGACAGTCTGTTCAACACTGGCTCAGATACCCCCACTCTGGCTCTCTTAGGCAAGTGTACTCTGCATTGCATGATCTTGATACCAAAGTTACATGTGAAACTCAGGACTGTCATCCTATCTGGTTTCACTCCCAGTCATCTTCAGTCCCTACCCAAGTTCAAGCCCCTGCAGCCTTCTCCAGCATTTTCTGCAGTATTTTCAGCCCCAAACTGCTGTGTACCCCCTCGCCTTACCCGCTGCCACCTCTCCTCCCAGCTTATCCCCTCTGCCATCTAAAGCCATAAAAAAATTCCCCTACAACCTCAGCTTCTTTACTTATATTTCCTCTACTTTCCAACCTAAAATCCAATTCTCTGCCAAAGCTTCTTTTATCTGCAGCTGTCTTCGGTGAAGGGGATTCATTCTCCAAAGATCCCAGCTTCCTTCTCCTCTCCTATCCCACTTCCAGGCCATCACTACTCCACCCCCATGTGAAAAGAAAATTGCTTTTCCCTTCAAGCTCTTGCCGTTTGCTGGATGACCATTTGTCACTTCCTGTCTTTGTCGTCTATTGGCATGTGTATACCTGCCTCAGTCCTCTCTGCTCTACTTCCTTCCACCATCCTGGGGGACTCAGGAACCATGAGATCATGATCCATCCAGTACCCTCTGTTCTCAGGTCTTGACCTCCTCAACTTTAGTGACCTTTCTCACCACTTTATGTGTTCATCCTTGATCCCTTGTCATTCATTCATTTGACACGTGTTTATTAGGTGCCTACTCTGTGTTCTCAACACTGGAGATAGAGTGACGAACAAACCCTGTTACCAAGGAGCCTTTGCTTTAGAGGTGGGAAACAGAATGAAAAGATACCAGATACTTAAGAGAGTGATCAGTACCATGAAGCATGGTAAGATAGAGTTGTGGGGCTGGGGACAGTGGCTCATGCCTGTAATCCCAGCACTTTGGGAAGCCAAGGCAGATGGATCACTTGAAGTCAGGAGCCTGAGACCAGCCTGGCCAACATGGTGAAATCCATCTCTTCTAAAAATACAAAAATTAGCTGAATGTGGTGGTGGACCCCTGTAATCCCAGCTACTTGGGAGGCTGAGGCAGGAGAATCTCTGGAATCTGGGAAGTAGAGGTTGCAGTGAGCCGAGACCACACAATTGCACCCCAGCCTGGGCAACAAGAGCGAAACTCCATCTCAAAAAAAGAAAAAAGAGTTGTGGTAGGACAGACTACTTTATATGGGATGATCCTGGAAAGGCTCCCTGATGTTCTGTTTGAGCTGAGAACTCATGGATGAGATGGAGTCAAACATACCAAGAAGGGTCCCAAGACATGAGAAACTCAAGAGTGATGAAGGATCTGACGAGGAGGCCAGAGTAGCTAGAATGTAGTAAGGGGAAAGCAGCACAAGATAAAGTCAGCAGGAAAGAGCCAGAACAGGCAGGGCCTTAGAGCCTATTGTGAGAAGTTTGGATATACTATGAATACAATGGGAAGCTATTTAAAAGTGTTTAGGCTGGGCACAGTGGCTCATGCCTCTAATCCCAGCACTTTGGGAGGCCAAGGCAGGCGGACCACAAGGTCAAGAGAGCGAGACCATCCTGGCCAAGATGGTGAAACCCCGTCTCTACTAAAAATACAAAGATTAGCAGGGTGTGGTGGCGTGCACCTGTAATCCCAGCTACTCAGGAGGCTGAGGCAGGAGAATCTCTTGAACCTGGGAATTGGAGGTTGCTGTCAGTTGAGATTGTACCACTGCACTCCAGCCTGACAACAGAGCGAGACTCCATCTCAAAAAAAAAAAAAAAGCGTTTAAGTCATTAGTGAAAACTGCCCTACCCTGAAAATTTCACTAGCATCCTATGCTTTCCTTTCTCTCACATGCGTGCTCCCACCACGTTTCCTACCCCTCCCACTACAGCAGGCAAGGACAGCGTCTGTCAGGTTTTATCCCTGTATCCCTGGCACATGCTTTCCAATAAATGTTGTTTTCATGGGAGAATGAATAATTGAATAAATTAATACATAGTTAACACCTCCTCTTTGACCTCATCAAAACCACCAGTGCCAATTCTAACATTTTCTCCCAGTAGATCAGCACACCCTGTCGCTTATTTCTTTACCCAGACTCAACCCCATGATTGTCACCCTGAACTGTCTTACCAATATTCCTCAACTCCTCTGTACCTGTCCTTCTAGAATACTAATTGGCAGCGCCCTAACTCAGTAGATCATGGCTATGATCTACTTCCATGCTCATAGGTGAGAGCTGTTGAACAAAATAACGTGACCCTGCAGACCAGTCCCACTGCAGACGCCTGTCCTCCAAACCATCTGTGTCTTGGTGTCAACCATCTTCCATTCCTTCACTCTCACTTCCAACCTTATCTAGAAAATCAGGATACATGACATCCCTCAACTTTGAGCCTCATCCCTTCAGTTCCATGCAAACCCTTTCTTCTCCTCTTCTTTCTTCCCTAGCAGTCTACCTCATCTTGTTCAGGGACAAGCTTCTGTGTCCATATGTAAGTCACCATGTGATCTGATAACCATCTATCTGTCCATCTTCATCTCTCTTTATGCTGTGTCTTATCCTTTATGAACACCGAACTGTGCTGCAGCAGTACCTAATAACCAACATAACTAGCGTTTATCGAGACCTTATTACGCATCTGCCTCTATTCTAAGCACATATATGTTGGTTCACTTCATCATACTACACTGTACCACTCTCTACTACACATACTATCCTACAAGTATCCCATTTTACAGATGAAGAAACGAGGCCCAGAGAGGCTAAGTAACTTGCCGTGGTCACACAACTAGTAAGTGATAGAGTTAGGATTCAGATCCAGGCCGACTGACTCCAGATCTCATGATTTTTCCTCTGTGTTCTCTCTTGAGCATCTTCTACCTCCACTTATTTGCCCTATTTTTACTCATCAATAAGGACTAAGCTCAAGAATCATTCATTTTCGGGAACATTCCCTTCCCCAGTCTTTCTCCCAAGCCTCTAGACCCACTGCTGCCAATGTCTAGCATGTAGCAGATGCCTGATTTTAAAAATCTAAGGGCATTATTAAGGTATCATTCATATACTTTATAATTAATGGGGTGCATGTGTGTGTGTGTGTGTTGTGTGTTTAGTATATCCACAGAGCTGTGCAACCATCACGACAATCTAATTTTAGAACATTTTTATCCCCACTAAAAAAAAACCTCACTAACAGTCAATCCTCATCCTCCCCCTCCACAGCCCCTGGCAACCACTAATCTACTGTCTCTATAAATTTGCCTATCCTGGACATTTATATAAATGAAATCCTACAATATGTGGTTTCTTTGTGACTAGCTTCTTTCATTTAGCATTTGTTCGAGGTTTATCCATGCTGGAGCGTGTGTCATTCCTTCGCTCCTTTTTATGACCATAATATTCTATTGTATGGATCTACCGCAACTTGTTTATCATTCATTGGTTGAAGGGGCTTTGGGCTGTTTTCACTTTTTGGTTATGATGAATAATGCTGCAGCGAACATTCATATACACATTTTTGTGTGGGTGTATGTTTTCAGTTCTCTTAGATTTATACCTAGGAGTGGAATTGCTATTGGGCCATATGGTAACTCTACATTTAATATTTTTAGGAACTGCCAAACCATTTCCCAAAGAGACTGTACCATTTTACATTCCCAGTAACAAACAATGAGGGTTCCAGTTTATCTACATCCTCACCAACACTTGGGTATAATGTTCTGTCAAATGCCTTTTTTTTTTTTGAGACAAGGTCTCTGTCACCCAGACTGGAGTGCAATGGTGTGATCACAGCTCACTGCAGCCTTGACCTTCTGGGCTCAAGTGATCATCTCATCTCAGCCTCATGAGTAGCTGGGACAGCAGGTGCACACTACCACTCCCAGCTAATTTTTAGATTGTTTTGTAGAGACGGGGCCTCACCATGTTGTCCAGGCTGGTCTTGAATTCCTGGGCTCAAACAACTCTCCCATCTCAACCTCCCAAAGTGGCTCAGACAATGGGTAGAATCTTCCAGCCAGATGAATGCAACTGGGATAAATATTTGAATTTGAGTCCATGGCAAGGAAAGGAAGGCTAAGCTGAACAGAAGCTCTGGGGGTTATCTGATAGTAAATTTAGAAGAAGTTGGCAAGTGCTGTGACTCCCCATGCATCTACTATTATTCGGGTCTCAGAACACTTCAGGAGATAAAGAGTTCTGTTCCACTGTGCACTTGCCAGGCTAGCGGTAGATCTGCCTAGAGGACAATGTCCAGTTTGGGAGAACAGACACTGACCCACACCTCTAATCATTCCCATAGACCACAGACCCTGACAGTTTCCCAAGAATGACACGTGTCTATTGTTTAGCATCCGTGATCTTCACAGATGTCCTGAGGGTGGGATAGCAAGAGTAGCTGGTATTTATTGAGTGCCCACGGTGGGCCCCACATTCTTTGTTCTGTTTTCCACATATAAAATCAGGCAGTCCTCATAACAACCCAGAGATGGGTAAATTAACTGCATATTTCAAATGAAGAAGCAGGCACAAGGGCTTAAGTAACTTGACCAAGATCACACAGTCACTGAGCAGTAGCACCAAGATTCAGACCCGGACTGCTGAGGAGTCTGAGCGAGGAGAAGATAGGGAGGCTGACGGAAATCAACACTGGTTGCCTTAGTAAGTGCTGCTGGGCTGGATCTTAATCTCTCCCTCAACTTAGACCTCCAGTCTGAGCTTTGACACTTGAGTTCTGGCGCCATGGGGCAGCCTCTTACATGTGAGCCTGTTTGTGTGTGAAGGGCAAGGATGGGGAAAACTGTGTTATTTGCTCTTTGGGGCAGTTGTTCTGGGCACTTACCTGAGACAACTGGCTATTTGTGGACACCGTTTATTCTTTGTGCTCCTCTCCTCATACTGTGACTTCTGCTGACCTCCTCTGCTTCAGTGGGTCCCCACTGAGGTCCCAACTTGTCTTTGGACCATGTCCTGAAGAAGTTGTTCCAGGCCAGGCAAGGTGGCTCAAGCCTTTGGGAGGCCTAGGCAGGTAGACGGCTTGAGTCAAGGAGTTTGAGACCAGCCTGGGCAACATGGTGAGAATCTATCTCTACAAAATTACCAAAAAATTCGCTGCATATGGTGGCGTGTGCCTGTAGTCCCAGCTACCGGGAGGCTAAGGTGAGAGGATGGCTTGAGCCTGGGAGGCAGAGGTTGCAGTGAGCCATTTCATGCCACCGCACTCCAGCCAGGGCAACAGAGAAAGACCGTGTCTCAAAAAAAAAAAAAAAAAGAAAGAAAGAAAGAAAAGAAGAAATTGTTCTGTGGAGGAGGTTGTCCCTTCATCTAGCGTTAGGATAAAGAAACTGAATCTCAAAAAGATAAAGAAACTTACTCAAATTCATGTTGCTATTACATAATGAAGCTGGGATTTTGAAACTTAGGCCTCCAACTCCAGATGCTGTGCTTTTTTCCCCCTTTCCCACCATGACAATAGAAAATGGGCCTAACGTTCTCAGCGGAATAGAACTGGAGTGCCTATGGGTCAGGATATTTGAAATCGGGTCATGTTGGAAATCGTTGAATGGACTAGAAATGTTCAACTTAGAGAAAAGAAGACTCCAGGGGACATTATTGTTGTTTTTAGATTTCCAAAAGGCTATTGTGTGGGACAGAGATCAAACCTTTTCTGTCTGAGCCCAAGAGTTTAAACACAGACCAGTGGGTGGAACTTCCAGGGAAATAGATTTTAGCTCAAGCTGAGTGTGAACTTTCTAAACAGCCGAAGCTCCCCAGAGCAGCAAAGCCGCCTGAGGATGTCTGGAGCCTCCTGGCCTCGGAGGTGTTTGGGCAGACCACCTGTTAGGAAGATTGTGAAGACAGGCTAGACCATGAGACCCTTTGAGGCTTTATAGAGAACAGTCTGGGGTTCTGGGCTCCAAGCCCAGCCTCTCCCAGCCTTCAGAACTCTGAAAGCCGCTGAGCACTGCACCTACTGCCTGACCTGGTCTCCTGGTTGTGTGTCCCTCCTTCCCAAAGCATCCTCCAGCTTCTCCAGGAGACTGAGGTGGGGAGAGCGGCAGGCCTAGGGCCTGTGTCCAGCAGGGCCTCCATTTGCTCTGTGGCTGCCTTCTCCAGGCCTTGCTCTTCTCTTGAAGTTGAATAGAGCTTCCTAGAGCAGGAAGTGGAGTCAAGGCCAGGCCCAGAGCCAGAGTCTGGGCCAGGGGAACTTCATGGGAGAAAGGCTTGTCTGTGCTTAAGAGCTGAGGTCTAGGCCAAGCCTTGGCTGAGAGAGGGTGTGTCCTGAAGCACTGCCTGTCTGGTGCTGATCAGGGAAGGTTCATTTGATGACATCTTCATTAGGATTTTCCTCTCGTCATGTGGACGCGGCACCACACTCACACACATATATAACTATTGGAAAAACGATTTTAATACCCATGGCACATTGTCCTTGTGTGATATAAAATCCAATGACATGTGGCATTTGGAAAAGGTCACTTCTCCCATCAGGATTCATTAGCCTGTTTCAGCCCCTACGCCTGCAGGACGGGTCCCAGCTGCTTGTCCCCTGCAGTGGGGCCAGTTGGACAGGTGGAGCCCACAGGGACCCTCCCTGGGGAGCAAAGGGCCTCCCCAGGGTGCCGGCCAGGGAATCCCTGCCTTGGCCAAGCCCTTTCCCACATATGCTGGGGGAGTAGGGAAGGGTGGTTTCCAGGCTTTCAGGTCTGGAGTGCATGGGAAACGGAAAGTCAAGACCAAACCCTCAGCGTTTTTCCTAAGACTGTCATCTTCGGCAGAAGAGGGAGATTTGAGGGACTCTGGACAGAGAGCTGAGGGACAGGATGGATGCAAACAGCAGGCATGAGGGAAGAAAGACACCTGGGGGGCTGGGGTGGGCAGGATTCTGGGCCTTCCTGGGGACCTGACTAGAACCTGGGATCTGCTGGGGTTCTATTCATTCTTCTTCAGCAAAGCTAGGACCCACGCCTGGTCTTCTTGCTCCATCCTGGTGTTCTTTGTATGCTGGGGTTTTGTTGCTAGGTGTGAAGCAGCTGTGCCCACCAGCCAGGTCCATGGAAATGGGCATTATCTGTCAATGCTGGGGTCAGTGTGACCAAGGAAAGGGCCCGCCAGCATCAGCATCCATGCCTCCCCCACTTTCCGCTTTCAGCCTGGCCAGCACTCACCGTGGGAAGTTACTTCCTTACCAGCTAAATGGGGCTGCTCCTCAGATCCTTGGGTTTGTTTGATGGGAGTCACCAGATCACAGAAGGACTCTAGTTGCAGAGTGGAAGAACGAGGACAGTCAAAGGAAGAGAGAAGACTTTGAAAAAACTAGAGGTGGAAACCAAGAAACCAGTGTGCTTGGATAAGGGGAACAGGAAAGAGATGCACCCTAAGGCAAAGCCTGAGAAACTGGCAGCCCTCAAAAGCTAGGGGTCCTGCTCCTGAGCAGCAGTGCCGATCCACTCCCACACCCATGCACCTGTCTTATACTTCTGCTCTTGCAATCCAATATTTAAAGGATGGGAAAAGAAGGACCCTCTAGCAAAGAGAATAATGGGAGCCCAGTGATGCAGGAAGAAACAGGGGAGTGTGACGTGCCCAAAGCCAAGTAAAAAATTCAAGAAGTGAGTGATGCCGGGCACGGTGGCTCACACCTGAAATCCCAGCACTTTGGGAGGCCAAGGCAGTTGGATCACTTGAGGTCAGGAGTTCGAGACCAGCCTGGCCAACATGGCAAAACCTCATCTCTACTAAAAATACAAAAATTAGCCGGGCATGGTGGCAGGCGCCTCTAACCCCAGCTACTCAGGAGGCTGAGGCAGGAGAATTGGTTGAACCCAGAAGGCAGAGGTTACAGTGAGCCAAGATCGCATTACTGCACTCTAGCCTAGCCAGCAGAGCAAGACTACATCTCAAAAAAAGAAGAAGGGAGTGATCAAGTGAGCTCAAGTTACTCTCCTTGGAGTCCGGTGAGGATTACTGAGATTTAACCATCAGAACTGGCAAAAGGGGAATGCTTGGCAGTCCTGGCCAGATCGCTTTCACAAGAATGCAGGAGGGGAAAAAGAGAAAATGATGAATATCAGTTTCTCTTTTGAGGAGTGTTGCTCCCAGGAGTTATAAGTATATATATAAGTATATATTTATATATGCTTATACAAAGTTTCATTATTCATGTGAGAAACATTTACTGAGGCCCTAGTCTCTGCAGGTTCTGAACTAGGCTCTGTGTAACCAGAGTAAGCAGCACAGTCCTTGCCCCAGGCTTCTCACAGAGTAATTAGTGAATGAATGGGAAGAAGCCTCACTTCTCCCACTGACAATTTTAGCTTCATTTTCATAGCTGTTCAAACAGATACTAGAAATCCCTGCCCTCTCTGTTTATGAAATTCAGCATGTCCCAGCTTTTCTAACCTGTCCCAATTCCATACGCTTTGACCTATTTCCATACCGTGTCGTCACACTAGATTCTAATTTTTATTTGGAAAATGTGGTCATTACTGGATTGTTTTGAGAATCAAAAGAATCAAAGCACCTCACTTCTGTGATGTGCCAAGTGCTTTGTCAGTAGAAGATACTATTCAAAACTGGCTTAGACTAGAGAGGCAGGCTCAGTCACTTCTTTGTGCTTTCAGGGTAACCTGTACGTCCCTCCTTCCCAGCACCGATCTCCTTTGTTTTTATGTGTTTTAAGGTGTGTGCGCCTCTCACTCCAAATTGTATCTGACACAGGGCCTGGCATGCAGTCTAATTTCTCAGTAAAGATTTATTGAATTTCTGAATGGATGGATAAATGGTGGGGCGCATAGACAAGCAGACAGCAAATTATGATTTAAGACAGAATAAAGTGATAATTACCACCACTAATGTTTGTGGAGGACTTACTATATACCAACCCAATGCTAATTCCTTTCCATGCATTCTCTCACGTCATTCTCACAGCTGCACCCTGAGGTACATAGCATCGTGTCTCCTCCAGATGAGGAAACAGAGGCTCAGAGAGACTAAATGACTTGCCCAAGACACCGAGGTCATCTGAAGACCTGGGAACTCCAGCCCAGGCTGCTCACCCTCCTGACCTAGCCAGAGGGTTACAGGAAATGTCCTTTGGCTCTTGGATTGTACCTCCTTTGGTCCACTGAATTCAGAACCCAGACAACTGGCCATGAACCCACCACTTATGTCTTTGCCTCTCCTTCATCAGGGCAGGTCAGGCCAAGCCAGTCCAACCCTAGCAGCTGCTGGGAAGGAGCTGTCCAGAGAGCGTTCATTCCTCTTTTACAACCCTTGTCAAATTCCAAAGCAAGTCGTAAATTCATTAACCTCGTAGGGATTAAGCTGTACAGCTTACTTAGCACCATAAACAAGATCATTGGGATGTTGATTTCCCCCTTTTATTGCTTCACTCAGGAAAGCCTAGCTGGCTGCAGCTCTGGAAATAGGAGCTGGCTCCCTTGAAGGTTGTCAGGATGGTGGGGAAACCCTAGCTGGCTGTCCTTCAGTGGTTGCAGGTACAGGCAGGACTGGAACTTGGGGCTCAGGTATATGTGGCCCAAGAATCCGCTCCCCAAGCTAGTCTTGGCATAGCCAGAAGTAACATTTCTTTCTTTTTTTTTCTTTTGAGACTGAGTCTCACTCTGTCGCCCAGGCTGGAGTGCAGTGGTGCAATCTCTGCTCACTGCAACCTCCACCTCCCGGGTTCAAGCGATTCTCCTGCCTCAGCCTCCCAAGTAGCTGGAATTACAGGCATGTGCCGCCACGCCTGGCTAATTTTTGTATTTTTAGTAGAAACAGGATTCCGGCATGTTGGCCAGGCTGGTCTCAAATTCCTGACCTCAGTGATCCACCTGCCTCGACCTCCCAAAGTCCTGGGATTATAAGCGTGAGCCACCATGCCCGGCCCAGAAGTAGCATTTCTAATCCAGTTGCCTGAGCTATCCCAATGTACCCTGGGGAAGGGCAGAGGAGAGAAGCCCAAATGTCCACCTGCCAGGTCACCTGGCTCTCCTGACAAAGGTGGTATTAAGATGGCATCTCCTTTCTCCTGGCTCCCCAGCCCCTGGGAGTTTCTTTAGCTCCTCTCATCCCCAGGTCTGTAACCCATCTATCTCTCCAGTAGACTAATGTCCTCACTAGCAGGAACTCTTCCCTCTCCTAGCACTTAGGATCCCATTTCCTCATGTCCCTTTGAAGCCTGGCTTCAGCAGTGGTCCTCTCTCCTGGAGCTCCAACTCTCTTCCATACACCAAAAAGCAAAACACGTGATAATCCTTATCCAGACCCTGTGCTTCCTGAGACAATGCCAATCCCTCCTTCTTCTCCCTCCGACTCCTGAAACGGTGTCCATGCTTGAGACCTGCCTGCACGCCCTCCCTCCCATTCACTCCTTAGACCATGGCTGTTCTACCTAAGTCCCTGCCTCTCCCTTGACCCTGCTTTTGCCAAGGTCAGCAACAACTTCAAACTATCAAATCCAATAGACGTATTTCAGTCATTTATTTGTCATCGGACCCAACATATTTAATGGGATTCTAGCGGCTGGCGACACAAGAGTAAGCAAAACAGAATAAAGCAGAGACCCTGAGAAGTTAAATATGGCACAGTGGGCACAAGCACAGCCTCCAGCAGCCCAGCTGGCTTCATTCCTTGGCTCTGCTGTGTGACCTTGGGCAAGCTAGAATGCAGTGCGCCATCTCAGCTCATGGCAACCTCCCTTGACCTCTCTGTCTGCTTTTCTGATCTCCAAAATCATAGCACCGTTGGGAAGCTTGTTGTGAGGGTGAAGTGAATTATAAGCCTTTAGGTCAGAGCATGGCACACAGCAGGTGCTCCGGCTATGTTTGGTTTAGGTAATTTGCCTAATATCATACGCTGGCGCAGCAGACCAGGCTGTAGACCCAAATCTACCTAACTCCAAAACCTTTGCTCTCTGGGGTCATCAGGCTGCCTGTTCTTCCTGCCTTCCACCTTCACCCCCATTTCCCTGTGCTATTTGGGCTTTGCATTTGGTGGTTACCTGGAAAGCATTTGTTTAATGTAATAATTTTTTTTTTTTTTTGAGACGGAGTTTCGCTCTTGTTACCCAGGCTGGAGTGCAATGGCGCGATCTCGGCTCACCGCAACCTCCGCCTCCTGGGTTCAGGCAATTCTCCTGCCTCAGCCTCCTGAGTAGCTGGGATTACAGGCACGTGCCACCATGCCCAGCTAATTTTTTTGTATTTTTAGTAGAGACGGGGTTTCACCATGTTGACCAGGATGGTCTCGATCTCTTGACCTCGTGATCCACCCGCCTCGGCCTCCCAAAGTGCTGGGATTACAGGCTTGAGCCACCGCGCCCGGCCCTAATGTAATAATTTAATCAGTAGTTCTGTGTTTGGGGAGTCTAGGTGACCAGAACAATAGTTGTTTAATGGGAAGAAATGAGGTGGTGGAAAAGGAGCTATTTTGAAGAGAAGAGAATTATTTCTGACTTAACATGTTTCGCTGGAAGTGACAGTGGAGTGTCCAAATGGGCATGTCCTTTGGGCAGTTGACTATTCAGTATAGGCGTTCAGGAGAGACATCAAATTGGAGGCAAGTTTGGGAGTCCTGGAAAGTTGACGTTCAAGAGGGTAAAAAGATAAATTCTCTAAGGGCAAAGAGCACAGGAGTGACAAGGTCCCCATATCAGGTCAGCGGAAGAAGCCTGAGGGACAAGATGAGGATAGTCAGTGGCGTGGAAAGGAGGACAAGAGCGCTGAGGGAGAGCCCCCAATGCCTGAGGAGGGGGTCACGGCTCCAGGGACCCAGAGAGCTGCTGAGGATGATGGCAGGACAGACGGTGGGGAAGGAGATGAGACGCCAGGCACAGGCCCTTGTTCCAGGAGGGAGACTAGACGACAGAAGAGGGAAGCAGACAGATGAAGTGGGAAGGTCCAGGGAAGGGATGGCCTTTTTAGGAGAACAGTTACATACAAGGTAGAAGACAGAGGAGAAAGGACCATCTCGCAGCAAAAATGCAAGGGTGAGAGGAATGCCACGAGGGCACGGTCCCTGCTGAAGATGGAGAGAAGTGGCTCTAAGGGACAGTAGGCACTGGTTCTGGAAAAAAGACAAAAATTCTGAAAATTGAGGGAAGATGGAAAATCAAGTGGAAGCAATGGATGTTAAACTGAAGAGAGGTTAACCACATCACAACAATGATAATTCAAAGTTGATATGTGAAATATTGCCCCTCTCCAGGCTCCATCAGCGACAGCTGCCCTTGGATGGGCAGTCAATCTCTTAACAACGTGGGCAAATTCCCCCTAATTCCCAGTTCCTTCTGTTTTTTTCCAAAGTTGGTGCAGTTTGAAATTCCACTGTTGTATCTTTTTTTTTTTAAGCCGTTCTCCTGCCTCAGCCTCCCTAGTAGCTGAGATTCCAGGCACCACCACCATGCCTGGCTAATTTTTGTATCTTCAGCAGAGACGGGGTTTCACCATGTTGGCCAGGCTGGTCGGGAACTCCTGACCTCAGGTGATCTGCCCACTTCGGCCTCCCAAAGTGCTGGGATTACAGACATGAGTCACCACACCCGGCTACTATTGTATCTTCTTTAAGGCTTTTTCTCCCTTCTCCTCATCACCTTGTGGCAACGAGGGGGTAGAAACAGGTGGGGAACATTTAAGCCCCGGCTGTGCTAGCCTCGGCTCCTTTGACAAGGAAGAGGGAGAGGGGATGGAATGGTCTGTCTTGCCCTACAGGCTGCTGTAATCTAGCTCTCTGGTGGCATTAGTTTCCCTGGCCAATAGATGGGCATCAGGGTTCTCTGTGGGGCTGGTTCTCTTGTAGGGCACATGTGTTCAGATGACTTAACTTGCCTGAGCCTTTGTTTCCTCTTCTATAAAATGAGTAGCTCTGGCTTGGACCGACCTTACAGGAGCAGCGTTAAGGATTAGACAAATGCTTGTAAAGCACCTTAGACACAGTGCTTGCTCCCAAATGAACTCCCATTACCAGATGCGTGAGTGAGATAGTCCTGGTATGGTGTGCATTTGTGGCTCTGTCCAAATATGCATGTGTGTGTACCTGTGTGTGCAAGGGAGAGTTATGTGTGGGCTGGGGATGGGGCACCCTTGTGAGTCAGCTATTGTGTGTGTCATTGCCTACAGCTGACCCCGAGGCTGTAAATCCTGCCTCTATACCCGCTAGAGTGAACACTTTATAGCCCAAGGTCAGGCCCATGAATCATAAGCAGGGCTGGCAGGAAGCAGTCAGGCAGGCTTGGGAGGAGCTACGCAGGAGGAGGTTCCAGTGTTTGGGCCACTTGGAGAGGAGCCCGGGGCATATCCTGCAATCCTGATCTCTGGGAGCCGGGCTGTTCCCAGCACGGTGGCAGCTCCCATGGAGGCTCCTGGCAGGGAGCCCTCCTCTACTTGACTGCATCACTCCTGCTGGGGCCGCTGAGCGGCAGTCCTGCCCTGCATCCCGGGCACCAGCACGGCCAGTAGGTGAGCTGTTCTTCAGGCCTTTCCCTTGGAGGATTCAGAGTCCTTAGCCCAGCGCACTCAGCCTGGTGGATGTGGAGCAGCCGCCCTCTGAGCCAGATGCTTTTATTTCTTCTTTGCCTTTCCAATCCGTCTTGGGGAAAGTGGCCCCAATAAGGCAGCCCTTTCACTCTGAAACCTTTTTATGACTCCAACCATAATTAACTCGAGTAATAAAATTTTTCAAATCCAAATAGATATAATTAACATTTAATGCCCCTGGTTGGTGCTGGTAGCTGGGCCCATTAAGAGCACAGTATTGATTGAGAAGGTGAGCCAGCTGGTCCGGCTGCTGGGCCAGGGGGCAGAGGTGGCTGGAGCCTAGGGCTGCCTATGAGCAGGGCCCCAGCCCAGGTGTGAGGAGGGTGGCAGGTGGCCAAACGCCACCCCTACCTGGGGACCAGGGCATGACTACCTAGGGTGGACTCCCTTCTGCCATCAGTTTCTGGTGTCTGTCCCCGCTTCGGACGCTGCGATCTCAGGCCTCTCCTGCCATGAGTACTTCTCCACCAACCTTCGCCCTGCCTGTCATGTGCCTGAGCCTGCCTCCTCTCCTAGAATTTATCAGGCTTCCCAGGACGAGGCCGTGTCTTCTCCCTGAGGGAGCCCCTGGCTTCTGGGCATGCCCCTTCCCACTATTCCTCCTGACTTGCCCTGCTCAGCTGTGTGCTGCAGGTTGAACTCTAAACCCAGCTGATCAGATGAGAAGGCATATCTGTCTTCTAGGCATGACTTATGCCTCCCACTGAACTCTACTTCCCCAGGAGGCTGTACAGTGGGACAGTGCTAGAAGCATTCATTGAATCCCAACCCTCCATTTCCCAGCTGTGTGACCTTAGGCAAGTCGCCATGCTTCTCTGAGCCCCCGTGTCCTATCTGTGAAACAGGGATAACAAGAATATCTACCTCCCAAAGGTGGAGCCATAACAGTCTTGACCTCACTCAGGTTTCACGGGAGTCCCGGCTCATAGGAATAACTGTCTCCATTTCACATGGAAAACCCAGCTTCAGGAGGCAAAACGTTCATCCCCTGTGTCTCATATTTCTCTGTCTTTACCAATAGTTAAGTTTAATATATATTTATAAACAACACCTAAGCTGGGACTACAAAGAATGTGATGATTCCTTGACTCAGGGTGCTCGTGGTCTGGAGGTAGAAGGCAGGGAGAAGGGGCACACACGATCAGCTGGTTTAAGTTAAGGCTGCATGGGAGGTGAGCAGGCTCTGGGCCCTGGTGCAAACTAAGATGCAAAATGCTATAGGAAAAACAGGTGAAGGTCATAGACCCAAGGCAAAGCCAGATATGGGGACAGAGGCACTGCCAGGGATGGGTGGGGTGCAGTGGGGCTGATGTGTGTGACTCTGTGTCTGTGTGGGTGCTGGCCCAGGTATGGTCTTCAGAGAATGTATTTTCTGTGATGATCCCTGAGCCACAGAGCCAGCTGGTACCAGGTTTCACAGGCGTGGTTTAGGACATCCCAGCTCATCCACTCAGCATGTTAGAAGGACTAGCCCTTCAGGCAGTCACCCACGTGAGGCCATTTGGTAAGCTAGGCAGCCCAAGGAAAGTCCAGGGAGGGGCTGAAGTCCTCCCTCTGTCCGACTTTGCTTCTACTGTGTCCCCCTGCTCCCAAGCCTATGGTCCTCGCTGTCCATGATCTCAGTCCTCTCCATCCTTCAGGGGCCTCCTCTCAGTGGAACTTTCCCAGCCTGCAGAAGCCCTGTGCTTCCTCTCAGAGCTCAACAGTGGCCTTGTATGTAGGGCCCTGAATACACCCTGCTTTAGCGTAGGTCTTGCATTGAACTAAACTTGGGTGAGTCTCTGCTGTGCCCGGTGTCCCTGTCCCCAGAGTGTTTGCCCCTGGCAGGCTCAGGGCTGTTCTGAGATCATCTCTGTTCTTCCAGCCCAGCTCCCTGCCCAGTGCTATTACTCAGGAGGCCGTGGGGAGTGGATGCTGCTGATGCCAGAGATGAAGAATAGGAAGCAGGGGGCCGGGAAGCATTCATTCACCTTCTACTCATTCATTCATTTGACGTCACTCACTGCGCCAAGCCCTGCTGAAGAAATAGACAAGTAAAAGCATAATCACAATTAGGGAAGTCTTAGGGGCAAGAGGGTACACAGTCTGGCCAGACGCTTCCGATAGTACTGCCTCCGGAAAAGTTAACCTTGAAGCTGAGCTCTGGAAGACAGTTTTCCAGGCAGAGGGAACAACATGCTTAAAGACCATTTGAGAAACCAAAAGAATTCAGCGGGACCAGGACAATGGTGTGCAAGGTGAGAAGCAGCAAGAGAGGAGGCTGGCAGGCCACCATGGTCTACGCGCAATGCCCTTGCAGGCCTTGCCGGGGAATCTAAGCCCTTCAAGTCCCAGAGCCAGTATGCCTTTGCAGTGGGGCCCCAGGTGTCTTGCTTGACTTCTCTGAGTCTCGGTTTGATTCTTATGGAGTGAGGATAGGAATTCCAGCTATATTCACCATGTGTAAGGATCCAACTGCTTCGTGCTGGGCCAGTGCCTGGTTTATTAGGGTGTGGTTAGAGGCATGGCCAGAGCGTGTCCTTCTGCAAAGGAATAGTCTAGTCACAAGCCACAACTTCCTGTTTAAATATTGAGGGGGCAACAACATGGTCTATAAGTCCTTCCAGCTCAGAAACGCCCCCAGAAACAAGACCCATGAGAGGCCCCACTGACCTTTAGAGCCTGGACCCTGTCACTCCTCTGTCCTCCTCCTCCAGCCACACTAGCCCGGCTGGGCTGCCTCTCGGCCTTTGTCTTCATTTTCACAGCACTTTTCCTTGTCTTGCCATCTGACACTCCACACTTCTCTCCCCCAGGAAGCCCTTCCACCTCCAAGCCCTGACCTCCTCCTCCTCCTTAGCCCTTCTCACTTCAGCCTCACAGTGGTGTCTTAGATACCCAAGCCATCCCCACCCCGTGAGCTTCTGAGCCTGGGCGTCACTCCTTACCCCACACCCCCAGAGGACTGGCCCACAATCTTTGAGGGCGTTCCAGGACTAAGTTTGGAAAAGGACATGATTAAAATGAAGGAGAGAAGAAGGAAGGGGGAAACCGACCAACAGAAGAGGGAGAGAGGGTGGAGGGAAGGCTCTGCCTCTAGCAGACCCAGCCTCAGTTGTGGTCTACTCTCCCTAATTCCTTCCTGCAACCCCACTCTATGCTGAGAGCTAAGAGCTAGGAGAGCAAGGAAGTCTGGGACTGGCACCTTTCAGCTAGGGGGAGCTGGTGGTGGCAGGGTGGACAGGCCCATTGCGCAGCTGGTAACAGGCTGTGCCTGGCCAGGCCTCCCAGCTGCCCCTCTGTCCCAGGCTGTGACTGCACACAAATCCAGCCCACCCCCTACGCAGCTGCCTTCCTCATGACACAGGCCTGTGTTGTCCTTTTGGCCACTGACCACTATGCCTGGGAGGAGGAACTCGAGAGCCTGTGGGCAAAGCCTCCCCCAGGCTCCCAGGTTTGCAGCCTGGGCCCCCTGCACCCCTAGGCCCATAGCTGCTCCGAGATTTCCCCCGCAGGGCAGTAGGGCATACCAGGAGCCACTCTGTGCAAGCCCCCGTGCTTCACTCTGTGCAAGTCCCTGTGCTTCAAGTGGCACACGCTCCTCTCATTCATTTGTTACGGCAAGGGGGAGGTGAGTATTATCATCCTCAGTCTCTAGGTGAGGAAAAGACTCAGATGGGTCATAGCAGTTGCCCAAAGACACATGGCTAGCCAAGCCTACAGATGCTTTCAAGACCAGGTCTGTCTGACTCCAAAGCTCATGTTCTGCCCTCCCAGGCTCCTTGCCTAACTCCTGTTCCCTATGTCACCCCAACCACAGCCCTGGCATTCTGCCTACGATGGAGCCACCAGGACAGGATGCAGGGAGTGGGAGTAGAGGGGGATGCCACATAGAGAGAAATGAGAAGGATACAAGCTTGAGGAGAGAGGAAGGTGTTTTTGATGGGGGGATGGGCCCAGAGCTGCCCTGGTGTCTCTACAGCTCTCTCTTTTGTCAGAGAAGCCCAGTAGGCAGCCACGGAGCAGATCCAGGAGCAGACCATACCCAATATTCTCTCCCAACGCAGACCCAAGCCTGAGCCGGCCCGCCGGCCCACAGGGAACCCACCAGTTTGTTTGGCAAAGCCCTTTTCCCTGCTCTATCCCATGCCCTAGACCCACAGAGGGCAGGGAAACATTGACACGTTTCCTATCACAGTCCTGATAAGCTTTACTTTGGCCAGATGTTTTCAGTGTAGGAGTCAGAACACAGCATCACACTACAGGAGCCCAAAGTTTCATTTTTAAGCTTACTACCAACATGACTTCAAGCAATGTTTACCTTTCCCTATCTAAAGAAATTTTCCATATCTAAAGTTTCCATATCTAATATCACAAGATATCAATAATAATCACAGGCCAGGGCTGGTGCCTCATGCCTGTAATCCCAGCATTTTGGGAGGCCGAGGCGGGAGGATTGCTTAAGCACAAGGGTCCAGGACCAGCCTGGGCAACAAAGTGAGAACCTGTCTCTACAAAAAATAAAAAATTACCCGGGCTTGGTGGCACAAGCCTGTATCCCAGCTCCTGGGGAGGCTGAGGTGAGATGATCATTTGAGCTCAAGAGTTCAAGGGTTGAGCGAGCTAGGATCGTCACTGCACTCCAGCCTGGGTAACAAAGTGAGCCCGTCTCAAAAAAATTTTAATAATATAAAATAAAATAATTGTTCTCCTAACTTAAAAATCACAAAATATCAGACTTAACAGGGGTAAACTCTTAGCCGGGCACGGTGGCTGTATGCCTCTCTTTCCTCAGTTATAAAACAGGGATTAAATAGCACAGTGCTAGCTGGGCACGGTGGCTCACACCTGTAATCCCAGCACTTTGGGAAGCCAAGGCACTGGTGAATCATTTGAGGTCAGGAGTTCGAGATTAGCCTGGTCAATGTGGTGAAACCCCAATTCTACTAAAAATACAAAAATTAGCCAGGTGTGGTGACATGCACCTGTAATCCCAGCTACTCAGGAGGCTGAGGCAAGAGAATCACTTGAGCCTGGGAGGCGGTGGTTTCAGTGAGCAGAGATGGTCCCACTGCACTCCAGCCTGGGCAACAGAGTGAGACCCTGTCTCAAAAAAAAAAAAAAAAATTGGGGAGGCTTGATAAACTCTTATAGTCTGGCTCGAATAACCTACCAGTCCTGCAAGAGTCCACATCTGCACTGCCCAGAAGGGCCAGGCAGTGGACAGAAATAGGAAGGAGGAAGGCCCCCAAGGGAAACTTTGATTTGAAAAAAAAGCTCTGGAGGGCACTTTGCCTGCCCCCTCCCTCCTTGTTACTTAATTCCCTTCTCCTCCTCCCTTCACTCCCCTTCACCTGCAACTGGGGCTGGTCTAAGGGACACGCTTCCTCTCCACCTTCCCCATATCCCAGGAAGTGGAGCCCATCGGGCAGAGCAGAGCCACATGGGGTAAGGCAGGGACAGAACTCCAGTCCCCGACTGAAATGGCCTTGCAGGAAGAGTCTGGGGAATGCCTATTCTCAACTAGACTGCCAAATTGCTCTTTTCCTTGGTCTGGGGCAATGCCTGAGCTCTCTTGCTGAATCCTGTAAGAGCTTGATCCAGGCACGTGTCCCCAGACCCTAATGCCCCAGTGCCCTGGCTCAGGCTGCTATCCAGAAGAAAGTATGGCAGAGGACCAGCAAGGTTGTCAGAGAGGCTAAGGGGGCATTCGGTCTTGGAACAGGACTGAAGCAATGAATCGCCCATTGGGAACTGGGGTTATTGGGGGAATTCGATTGGATTGAAGTTTATGACTTAGGTTAGGAGGTAGGGCTGGGTTGGTTCAAAGTACTGGGGTTAGGTTTATGTTCAAAGCTTCCTTAGAAACTGCCCAACTCATGCTAGCCTAGCTAAGCCCATCTCCAAAACAGAGGGGCTCTATCATAGGTACGCTTGGCCTCTGATTCGCGGCTTTATTTAAAGACACAGGAGTGCGGGTGAAGATTGGCTTTGGAAGGCAGCAGAGCCAGTGCCTCCCCACTGCGGAGTGTTTTAGTTAGGACCTTGCTACTCAAGGAGCATTCACAGACCAGACCTGCACTGCCGGTGTCACCTAGGAGCTTGGTAGAAATGCAGAATCTGGGGATCCACTCTAGAGCAACTGAATCAGAATCAGTGTTTCAGATGAACCTCCAAGTGTTCCATGGACACTTAAAAGTATGCGAAGCCCTGATGAAGGAAGGCCTGAGGTAGAGGTGGGAGGCCAAGAGGCACCCAGCACCTCAGCCAGCTCCAGGGCCCCTGCCTAACACCCCCTCCCAGTGCTGGAGCCACAGCGACACCTACTGGCCATGGGCACCAAGGCCACCCCCTCCCGGACGCCCGGGCCCTGTGGTCCATCTGGCCCAGCCTGTCCTGCACCCTGAAGCTATCGTTCCTGAGTTCTAGGAATCTGGCTCCCCCGGCCAGGCTAGGGGAGCAGGCACAGGATGGGCCAGGGCTCAGTGAAGAGTAGGGCTGTGTGCAGGCCGGGGCTCTGGGGCCTCGGTGTGAAGAAGGCAGGATCAGCAAGCAGCTGTTTTCTCAGGGGCACCATGCTCAGGTCATATCCCCAGCCCTGGCGTTCTCTCCAGTCTCAGCAACACTGAGCACGTGTTTGTCTGCTGTCTTCACTGAAACCCTCAGCCAGAATGGACAGTGTCCCACTTCTCGTTCCAACAAGCATCGAGTAGATGCCCTATGAGGAGCAAAGATTTTTGAACCTATGCCTAAATGACTCTTCCTGGAAATGGACTTTTAGGAAGAACAACAACTAAATAGCAACTCAAGGAAGGGGAGCAGGTAGGATATTTATGGGATATTTCCAGCGTGGTAGTTGCTGGAGACTCCCATGAAATAATTCTAAGTCAAAAGGGGAGACTGAGGCCAAAGGGCAGAGAAGTAAAAAGGATAAAGAAGAGGCTGGGTGCTGTGGCTCACGCCTGTAATCCCAGCACTTTGGAAGGCTGAGGCGGGTAGATTACCTGAGGTCAGGAGTTCGAGACCAGCCTGGCCAATATGGTGAAACCCTGTCTCTACTAAAAATACAATAATTAGCTAGGTGTAGTGGTGCACACCTGTAATCCCAGCTACACGGGAGGCTGAGGCAGGAGAATCACTTGAACCCAGGAGGCATATGTTGCAGTGAGCCATCGAGTCATTGCACTCCAGCCTGGGCAACAAGAGTAAAACTCAGTCTCAAAAAAGAAGAAAAAAAAAAGGGAAGGAAGCCGACCCACTTCCAAGGCAAGGCTCAGCTGACCTGTCCCAAGGGACCTGGCTGGCCCAGGGAGGAAAGAAGGGCCTCTTTCTGGGCAGCAGTGAGCCCCCGCCCCCCGCCCCATCATTCCCAAATCCCAGTTATTGCTGGATTCCCTCCCTCTAGTCTGCTCTCAACTATGAGGAGTTTGCCCAAGAACTAAATGAATGTGATTGCCCACCAGTGTCTGCCATTAGCAGTGATTAGTTAAAACATCAGAGTCTAAACAGTCAATTGGTTCTAATAATTAATACTACGGCTCAGCTGTGATTGAGAGCGAACAAGCGAGTGGGAGAGAGGGAGGGAGGAGGGTAAAGGAGATGGAAAAAGAAGAGAGAAAGGGATTGGCAGACGAGCCGCAGCTCTGTAGCTACCATGACCCACATGGCAGATGCTGTGCTACAGGGTGCATCTAGCTCCAAATGCTGTGCTCTGCGGAGACATTTTATGTAAGTTGTATCACCAAGGTATCCTAACCACCCTGTTAGGCAAGTATAATTATTATCTCCTTTTTATAAGAAAAAGGAGGAAAGGAAGGTAAAACCTAGCAGATGCTCAGTAACAATTTGGTAAATGAATGGATAAATAAATGAATGAAGTAGCCATAACTGAAATTCAAACCCAGGTTAGCATGGCTCCAAAAACTTTGGGGGGAAAAGGGGTAAGGAGGGGAGAATTTGAAGAGACAAAGGAAAACGCACATCCTTCTCTGTCTCAGCATACATATACATGCCCTTCTCGCTCTCTCTCTCTCTCTACACACACACACACACACACACACACAAATACACAGGAACCTCCCTTGCCTCCCTCTCTCACGGTGTGCCCCCTCCCTTCCATCAGCACCTCTCACGCTCTTTTCATACACAGCACACCTATCACGCACCCCTTTCTCTCATCCCCCCTCACACACACACTCTTGCACACACACCATTTCGCACGAATGTCTCCCGGATGGCTCCGGCACACATGCCCCTCTCTGTCTCCTACAAGCTTCTCACATGCACATATTCACCCCTCTCTCTGCCAGACTTTTTTAATTTCTCCTTGCACACTTGGTTTTTCTCACACTTAGATGGACCTCTTTCTCTCGTGTACGTACCTCCTCTTCCCAGGGCCCTGATCTGTCTTCCTCAGTGCGACATCTCCAGTCTCAAAGAGTGTGTGGGAATTGAAATAAACATACAGCCCCCCACTATCTCCCCTACAGCCCACCCCACCCACCTCTCTCTCTTTCTCTCTCCAACACAGGTGTACACTTTGGGATGTGTCCTGAAAGCAGCCCCCTCATGCCCCCTGCCCACTGCCCCCCAGGAGTCAGGCCTCCAGCTGTGGCCCCTCTGGCTAGGCTTGCTAATCTTTGAACTGTCCCCAGATGTGGAATGGCCGTGTGAACTTTCCTGCCTGGTGATGGGGAGAGGGACACAGGGAGGGGGCTAAGCCCACAGTCCTCAGTTATTCCGGAGCAGGTTCAGCTCCTTCCCACCCCTCCCCAGGTCATGAGCAGCAGCAGGAGCCGCAAGCGAGCAGGATGGCTGTGTGTGCATTGCTATTAATCACCCCTCCTGGTCCGCTAACGAGGCTAATGCGGTAAGTGACAATAGCCCATCTTGGTTCCTGATTTAGGGGCTCAGGACGGAAGCTGGGCTCCTGGGAGTGAAGACGTGAATTCTCCACGACACTAAACCTTCAAATAAATCTCCTCCAGTCAGAGAAGCCCAGGGCACTAAATCCCACACGCCGGTAATTGAAACCCTTAGAGCTTTCTTGGGTAGGGAAATTGCTGAGCGAGAGAGAGAAAGCGCGTAGCCCAGGGGTTCCGGGGGGGACTTGGGCCCACAGAGAGGCCTGCAGAGGGCTCCGGGATGGGGGAGCCGCCGGGGACCCTCTAGGAGCACGTGACTGTCTGTCTGTCCTGGTGTGCGTGTCTGTCAGTGTTTCTAGCCATGGGATTTTGCTGTCTGGTTATGTTCACATGTTCACTGCCCACCCATTTCCCACCAGGTCTATGAACACTTGATATTTTGGCAAGGAGAACAGTTCTGGAGCTTCTGTCTTTTGAGAGCTTCTCCACGTTGAAACCCTTAGGACCTCTGACTCTCACTGACCATGAAGCCAGGCTTCGTTTAAGCAAAGGACGTTTTCAGCATTGCCTCAATTGCCTTCCTTCCCCATTCCCACCCTTCTCACCCTCACACTTCCCCCACCCCATCTCTCTCTTTTTCCAGACATTCTCCTGCAGGCCCTTCACTCCCACTCACTTGGTTCCTGAGTCATTCAACAGCTACTAACACCCACCCTATGCCAGACCCTATGCCTGGGGTCCTGAGTGTTGCAGGACAAAGAAAGACTCTCCCTGCCCTCAAAAAGCTCAGAATCAGCTGCTCTGGGCACACTGCCTAGCAGGTAGCCCTGCTCCACCAGGAGCAGCAAAAAACAATTAAATAAATAAAGAGCTCAGAATCTCCCAGACAAGACAGATGAATAAACAAATAATTGCAATATTATATGATGTATGCAATAATAGACGTTTAGACATATGCAGAACATAGCACGAAAAACAGAGTAATTAACTATCAGGGAAGGCTTCAAAGAGGACGCATTGTCTGAGTGTGGTCTTCAAGAATAAATAGTGTCACACCTGTAATCCCAACACTGGGAGGCCGAGGTAGACAGATTGCTTCAGCTCAGGAGTTCAAGACCAGCCTGGGCAACATGACACAACCCCATCTCTACAAAAAGTTAGCTGGGTGTGGTGGTGTGTGCCTGTAGTCACAGCTACCCAGGAGGCTGAGGTGGGAGGATCACTGAGCCCAGCAATGGAGACTCCAGTGAGCTGTGATCGCGTTACTGCACTCCAGCCTGGGCTGTGAAACCCAGTCTCAAATTTAAAAATATAAAATAAAGGAATAGGCCGGGTGCGGTGGCTCACGTCTGTAATCCCAGAACTTTGGGAGGGCGGATTGCCTGAGCTCAGGAGCTCAAGACCAGCCTGGGCAACATGGTGAAACTTTGTCTCTACTAAAATACAAAAAGGTAACTGGGCGTGGCAGCATGCCCCTCTAGTCCCAGCTACTCAGGAGGCTGATGCAAGGGAATTGCTTAAACCCGAGAGGCGGAGGTTTCAGTGAGCCGAGATCCCACCACTGCTCTCCAGCCTGGGCAACAGAGCAAGACTCCATCTCAAAAAATAAAAATAAAGGAGTAAATCAGTTAAAAGTTGCCCATGGGGAGATGATGGCATTAGCATGGGCATTACTGGCAGTGAGTACAGTAGGTGAAGAGCACATCTTGTCCAGCCAGAGCACACACTACTGCAAGATGGGATAAGAGGCTGGAGAGGGGCTTGTATGATAAAGAGTTCAGAATTTATGCTGTGGCTTTGGGAGCCAGGGAGGGATCTTAAGCAGCTGAATGATAGGATCTGATTTGTGTTTTAGGAAGATCCTTGTAACTGTAGGGATGGAATAGATTAGAGGGGAGAGAGATATATTAGGAGACCTAAGAGGAGAGACTGAATATGAAGATGCCTGAACGAGGGCAATGGAGAAAAGAAGATGGTTCTGACCAGTAGTTAGGAGGTAAAAACAGGTACGATGTCGACTTACTGGAGATAGATAGGGACCAGAGTAAAGAGTAAGAGTCAAGATTGTCAATTTAGGGAGGTCTGTGGATAGTGGTACCACTCACTGAAAACAAAAGCCAGAGGAGGGCAGGTCTACAGGAAGGTAAGTCCCATCTCAGACTTGCTGAGCTTAAAGAGCCTGTGGGACATCCAAGCAGAGAATCTTCTACGCAGTGTTGTATGTGGCTCAGCTTGGAGGTGCAGGCTGAGGGAATGAAACCAGAGTTTCAGAGATCACACACAGTGTGGAGAGAGGGAGAAGTGAATGTGACAAGGGCAATAGCTGACATCAGAGGCAGTGGAATAGCACAGTTCAGAGCATGCACGGGGCTGTGGTATTACTAAGTCCCACATTGCCACTTACTTCGTAACCATGGGCAAGCTAAGAACTTCTCTGTGCCTCTCTTTCCTCAGTTATAAAAGAGGGATTTAATAGCACAGCGGTAGCCAGCCACGGTGGCTCACGCCTGTAATCCCACCACTCTGGGAGGCTGACGCAGGCAGATCACCTGAGGTCAGGAGTTCAAGACCAGCCTGGCCAACATGGTGAAACTCCGTCTTTACTAATAATGCAAAAATTAGCCAAGCATGGTGGTGCATGCCTGTAATCCCAGCTACTCAGGAGGCTGAGGCAGAAGAAGCACTTGAACCTGGGAGGCAGAGGTTGCAGTGAGCCAAGATCACGCCATTGCACTCCAGCCTGGGCAACAAGAGTGAGACTCTGTCTCAAAGAAAAAAAAAAAAAGTGCAGTTCTTGGCACTGATAAGCATTTGATTAGTGTTGCCACTTCTCTTCTTCCTCATCCCTTCAACAAGTACTTAGCTATCTATCACATTTCAGCTTGTGTCTCTTCCTCAGGGAAGCCTGTCTGGGTTTCTCTAGACAAGGCAAATCTCCATATTGCAGACTCCCCTAGCACTGTCGACCTCTTTTTGGCCCAGTTGCAATTTTACAATTGTACAAGTATGTCATTGCATCTGTTCTCTCACTAGACTGTGAGCTCCATAAGGACATGGATCTCATTGTATCCCTAGACCCTGGTATATTGCCTAGCGCATGGAAGGCACTCAACAAATATTTATTGGGCTAATAAATGTAACTGGAGTATCTATTGTGGATGGTCACCAAGGACCTGATTGAGAGTAGTTTCCACAGAATGGTGGGGATGAAACTCAGGCTGCGATGGGTTAAGAAGTGGTTGGGAGGTAAAAGAGTACTGACAGCAAGCAAGAGTCTTTGGAGCATCTAGGTGAGAAGAGAAGGAGAATAAAAAGCCATTAGTAAAAAGGCGTCATAGGGAAGACAGAGTTGGGTTGTTGGTGTTGCTGTGATATGGGAGAGACTCGGGAGTTTATACATTGATGGAGGGAAGCATGAGGAAGGGAAGGAGAAGATGCAATGGAGAGGGGGAACTTGACAGTTTTCCCAGGGAACATAGGCAGGATGGGGATCAAAGCCCAGGAGAAGTGATTAGAGTGAAGTAGGAAGATGCCTCTTCCACTGAACCTGGAGAGAGCAAGGAGGTGAGCGTAGTAGATCCACAAGCTGAGGAAGTTCAAATTCATGCCTAAGGACTAAATTTCAGATTGAAGGAGGGAGCAAGACCACCTAGTAGAGAGAGGGGGACAGGAGATGGAGAGGCGGCTTAAGATAGTAAAATATTATTGAATTGTCTCTGTGGGAAAGAGGAGACAGCTGACCAAGGGCATGTAAAAGGATTGCTTAGTGGTGCTGAGATTGGAAGCTGTGAATTTTTATTGGCACATATCTGCGTGGTTTTGTAATTTTCCCCAGCTGTGCTTAGCCGCCTGTGTGTCTGAGACAAAAAGGAGAATAGCTGGGTTGTGGAGAAGGCAAAGGAAGTCAGAGGTTGAGTGCGTTGGCAAGATGGTGTTGAAGGCGCACCAAGGGGCCTGGGCTAGCGTCCATAAGTATGTGGTGTCTTGGGAGCTGGGAGGAGGACAGACGGAGGAGCAAGTTTAATGGGTATAAGGCCTTGAGAAGTCTTGGGGGAGAGGGAGTTCCATCACAGGTTCTATTTAGGTTGATGACAAGGATGTCCAGGAGGAAGTTGAGTACAGGAAAAAATAACAGGAACTGAGGAGGTCAGGACAGTGACGGGCTCGGGGGAGAGAAGCCAGTGTGAAAGTCCTCAGTGACTGTAGAGAATAGCAGGTAACTGGCCGGGCATGGTGACTCATGCCTGTAATCCCAGCACTTCGGGAGGCTGAGGGAGGTGGATCGCCTGAGGTCAGGAGTTCAAGACCAGCCTATCTAACATGGTGAAACCCAGTCTCTATTTAAAAAAAAAAGAGAGAGAGAGAATAGTAGGTGACTGACAAGGTGGGCTGTAGTGTGGTACTTGACCTCGAAGAGTCCGAGGGTGGAGAAGCAATGAGCTGGAAGCCACTGAGCCCACCTCCTGGCCAGAGGAGCATGGAGTTGGGAGAATAAACAGCCTGCACTGGAGAGGACTGCAAGAGAGTGGCATCTCCAGGTTCTGGGGAAAGTGAATAGAGGAAGTAAAGGGAGCATCTAGAGACTGCAGATGGAGAGGAGTTTATTGGCATGGTCCCCAGTCCCAGAGGTCATGCTGGGAAGGTGGTCAAGAGACATCAGTCGGAGCCACCTCCACCACCAAACCGCCACCCTCTGTCCATCGCATCCCGCCCAGGACTGTCTACATCTCCAGCCTTTCTTCCCCAACTTCATGTCTCTCCTCTGGCACCGATTCCCGACTCCACCCCCCACACACGAATTGCTCATCTCATCCATGCTTCCATTCCTCTTCTTCCCACACCCCTCCCTACTTCTCCCCTCCCCAGACCCTTCCCCTGCCCTGCCCCACCCCATCCGGCCTGAGTGAGCAGGAACCCCTGCACCTTCATTTCTCAGGTCACTGCTTGGCTAATGGGCTATTAATTTGCTCAATCGTCCCCTGTGAGGCAAACTCAATTTCTGCCAGCCAGTCGTCCCTCCCTGTCGACAGCGTGATTGATTGGAGGAACAGCTGTCACCACCCGGCTGCCTGCTCCCTGCCTCCTTCTCTCTGAGTCCACACCACCCCTCCTCCTCGGGCCACCGCCCTGCGCCTACAGAGGCAGCACACCCCTGCCACCTGCCCAAGGATCTGTCGCCAGCAATGAAAAATGACAGAAATATTTAAGGACAAATAAGGTTTCTCAACGCAATTGAAAATGATTACAGGCAGCTACAGATGGGGCCAATCTGATGCGCAGCAGCAAATCAAATCGAATTTCCTTATCGGCGTATTATTTTAGGCGTTATCTGGCACGTTGATGCAGTTATCAATTCAATTTCAGCCGCTGGTCTGCTCGTTGTTTACTGTCTCGCCTTTGCTAGGAAAAGGTAAACATGCTCAGCCCAGCAAATTAATTTCTGGCTGAAGCCAGAGGCTGCAAAGAACTGCTACCCAGGACCTACGGCCCCCACCTTGGCCCTGGGCTACAGTGGGCCAGGCCAGGGCCTGGGGGAGGCCAGAGCTTGCTCAGGGAGCAGAAGCCCCACTATTTGCCTGCCCCAGTCTGGCCCCAGACCCAAGCAGGATTCAGAGCTCCTGGGAGGCTGAGGTGACCGTTGTTGGCTCCACCGCTGCTGCCAGGGAGAGGTGAAGGTCTCCCATTAATTCCCAGCTAAAAATGACAAATTCATCTTGGACGACAATTAAATGAAGTCAGTAATTGATGCTAATTGATCTCCAGATGCGAGGGCTCCCCTCAGCCTTAGCAGCACGTGGCTGGCTGCTCCCTCTCCCCACCCAGCCCTTCTCTTCCTCTACCTCCCTCTGCTGCTCCCATAGTCCTTATTCCCTCTCTGGGGCTCTGGGGCTCTTAACCCCTCAGGTCTGAGGGAGGCAGCTGGCCTGGGATGTGCTAGCAGGCAGCGCCTGAGGCCAGGCAGCTGGCCCACTGCCCATCCAGCCCTGCAGGCACTTGTAATCGGTGCCCCACAGTCCACCCATCAGCCCAGGAAGCAGGTAACACACTGCCCTCCTTGGCGGCGCAGGATTTATTGCCCACAGCTGCGGAGGTTCCCACTTCATTTTTATAAGCCCATCGTCAGAACCAGCAGGGGGTAAAGCACATTTGAAGTTACTTTCCTTTTAACAGTACAGTCTTAGCATTTTGGCTGCATGGCAAGGAAGGCATGGGAGAGAGTGAAGTGTGTGGGCATGCTAGGGAGGATAGGGATAGTGGGTCCACACCTGAACACATGCGTAGGTGCTCAGGTGTTTGTCTAAATGCAAAAAAATACCCACACTGTGTGAGCACCTGTGTGTGCCAGTGCCAGCACAAGCATGTGTGTGTTGACATTTGAGAGGATGCATGTGCAGATCCACATGTGGATATTTTCCATAATCAGGCCCTTGACTGCAGTCTGTGAAGCCTAACCCCAGGGAACTCTGGGAGGCCCTGCCTGCCCCACCCACCACTGTCCCAGCCCAGCCCAGCTCAGGGAGCTGTCTGGAAGTTATTAGCTAAAGAAGGAGGGAAACTGAATCATAGCTCCACAAGAGGAGAGAGGCTATAGTTATGTTTGAAATAGCCAAGGCGAGGGGCGTGAAACAGCTGTGGCCCCTGAAGCCCCACCAGTCTCTGAACAGGTTGGTTGGTGCCTTTGGCCAGAGCAAAGGCTCATGGGAACAAGGGCTTAGCTTCCATGACCAAGACTCAGCGAGCTTGCTTGTGCCTTGGCCTGGAGCCTCTGGCTCCAGCTCAAGCCTAGTCTGAGCCTAGATCTGTCCACAGACTGACCTCACCTGGCTGCCTGCAGGTGAGGCCACCCAGGATCCATGTCTGGCTCAATCCAGGCACCTTCTATTGCTAGAGACAGTAAATAGCATGCATCACAATAGGAGTCAGGCTCTTGTACCTGGAACTGGCAGGAGGCCATGCGGAATGGGCAGTGCCAATCTGAACTTCTGCTGGCAGAATGGAGGAAGAAGGGAAGATGGCAAGGGTATACAGGCATGAATGTTTCACACCTGTGTATCATATCTAGGTATGTGTGTCACATGTAAGGACCTGATGCTGTGTGAGAGGGTCTATGCATGTCTTATAGAAAGAAGAGGAGCAGATAAAGAAAAGCAGATATAGAAGGATAGATGACCAGACTAGACTAGAGTCAGGGTGGGACAAGGAATCAGAGAAAATCCCTATGGCTTCTTCCAACTGATATCTGCCTCTCTGGGGATTTAGCAAGGTCAGCGATCACTTATTCATTAATTCAGACACTACTTATTGCTTTCTACTATTACTATGACTATTCCCTCACTTTGGGCTATGCCCTCTACTAGATGCTGGGGCTGTAGCAGGGAACAAGTTAAATTTTGCCCTCAATAAATTTACAGTCTAAAGAAGGTGATAGGGTTATAACAGGCAGTAATAACACTGTGACGAGTGCTGTGACAGAAGTAGCAAAAGAGGCTTGGGGACATATAGGAGGCCCCCAGTACAGTCTGGGGGAGTCCGGGAGGGCCACATGGAAGAAGGAACCCTAGGTTGAACCCTAAAGGATGAGGAAGAGTTAGCCAGCTTGTGCAGTGAGCCCCTATCCTATCCTTATTGGTTGTTTAGCAAGCCCAAAGCAGAAATAAATAGGCCGATTGGGTTCCAAGTGCCCCTGGAACTGCTGAAAATGTCACCTCTGCCCCATGAGCAGCAGCCACTACCCTGGGGTCCGGGCAAGAGGGTGCACAGCTGTTCCCAGGACATCCTTGGGCACCAGAAGAAAGCATGGGCCACAGCTAAATACATCTCTCTCCCCTGCCCGGCCTACCCCCACCTCCTCAACCAGGGATGCCTATTAATCCTGACAAATGATGACTTACGAACATGTAATGCAAACTGATTCATCATACATTCAAATCCGCCGCCCCGCCCCAGCGGGAGGCCCCAGCCAGACAAGTGTATTACACGGATAATGTATTTGACGTATTAATAAAACCAGCCGCATTGCTCTGGCCCGGAGACTGGGGAATGCCAATATACGATGACAGATCACATATTGATGAAATCCAGATGTTTGGAATCATAGTCTTGGGGCCTTGTTCATATTGACTGAAGGTAAAAAATGCCGTCTGTCAGCATGTTAACTCTTCCTGTCCCATACTCAGCAGAGGCGCCAATCATGGTTTTAAGAGAAGGAGGAAGGGAATGAGTGAGGGCAGAGTGGATGAGTAATTAGGTGGTTTGGATGGATGACAGGTGGATGAAGTGGAGGGTAGATGGTTGTGCTGTGGATAAGATGAGTGGATGGGACGCTTTTCATACCTATGTTCTTGACCTCTCAACAGCATGTGACCTTACTGATGACAGTAGAGTCCTTGAAAAAACTCTTCCTTTCTCGGCTTCAATGACATCATACTTTCCTCGTTTTAATTCTATGTCTTGCTCTTCCTTCTTAGTCCTTAATGCCTTAAACTTCCCCTAACTGCTATGGTTCTGTTCCAGGCACTCTTCCAAGTGGATTCTCTCTCCCTAGGTGATCTTGCCTGCTCTGAACTTTATTCCCGTATTTATTCAATAAATATTTATTGGGTATTTACCATATGCCAGACATTGTTCCAGGCACAGAGGATACAGTGGTGAGCTTCGGTTCTCTATGTCAGTGTCTCCCGGGTCCATAACTCTAGCTCTGGCTCACATACAGTGCCTACTCAGCATTTTCATGTGGATGTCTAGCAGTTCCTCAAACTAAGTACATCCAAAACTCAACTCATTTTCTTCCTCACCAAGCCTGCTGCTCCTCCTCCCATTCCATAAGTCAGTAAATGATCTACCACCTAGCAGCTGCTCAAGCCAGAAACCTTGGAGTCATCCTTCACTCCTTTCTGTCCCTTAACTTCCAGGTCCAATCCATCTGCCTCTGTTCATCTCCAGCATCATGCTAGAGCAAGCCACCGTCATCTCTCACCTGAACTAGTGAGACAACCTAAACAGCTTTCCTGCACTTGCTCTTGCCCTCTTAGACCACTGGCTACTTTGCAGTTAGAATCATCTTTTTAAAATGCAAGTCTGATATATCACTGCCCTGTTTAAAACTCTCTGATGGCTTCACACTGCATGTTAAAAAAAAATCACTAATGTAGTTTAACAGACTTCCAGGAGGGCCGGGCGCGGTGCCTCATGCCTGTAATCCCAGCAGTTTGAGAGGCCGAGGGGGGTGGACCACACTAGGGGTCGCTATAGTACAGATGCCAGGCAATAACAGGAGCAATCTCTGCCCTCAGGGAGTTTAGGACCTAACAATGGATGGAAACACGAAGCGATTATCCCGAATGGTTTTAGGAAAAGAACAGTACATGGGGCCGGTGTGGTGGCTGAAACCTGTAATCCCAGCACTTCAAGAGGTCGAGGTGGGAGGATTGCTTAAGGTCAGGAGTTCGAGACCATCCTGGCCAACATGGTGAAACCCTGTCTCCACAAAAAATACAAAAATTAGTTGGGCATAGTGTCACCTGCCTGTAATCCCAGCTACTTGGGAGGCTGAGGCAGGAGAATTGCTTGAATCGAGACCCGGGAGGCAGAGGTTGCAGTGAGCCAAGATGGCACCACTGCACTCCAGCCGGGGCTACAGAGCGAGACTCTGCCAAAAAAAAAAAAAAAAAAAAAAAGTCCTCCAGGATGTGGCCTCTCTCTTATCATACCTCAACACCGCTTCCCTCTGTCTGCTCCAGCCACACTGGGTTTTTCCGATTCCTCCCTTAGGCTGTTTCCCCTCTGTACCTTCAAACGTGCCATTTTATATCTAGAGCACCACTTCTCCCAATCACTGCTTGACTGGTTCCCACACATCCTTCAGCCTTCACTGAATGTCACTTCCTTCACCTTCCAGACCAGATGATATACTCCCCTAGTTCCATGTACCTTTAAAAAAAAAAAAAAAAAGAAAAGGTCTTACTCTGTAGCCCAGGCTGGAATGCTGCAGTGGTGCGATCATAGCTCACTGCAGCCTCAACCCCAAATTCCTGGGCTCAAGTGATCCTCCTGGCTTAGCCTCCTAAGTAACTGGGACTACAGGGACACGCCACCACAACTGGCTAATTTTTTTTATTTTTGTGTAGAGATCAGGTCTAACCATGTTGCCCAGGCTGGTCTCCAACTCCTGACCTTAAGCAGTCCTCCCACCTCGGCCTCTTGAAGTGCTGGGATTACAGGTTTGAGCCGCCACACTGGCCCCATGTACTTTTCTTTTCCTAAAACCACTCGGGATAATTGCTTCGTGTTTCCATCCATAGTTAGGTCCTAAGTTCCCTGAGGGCAGAGATTGCCCCTGTCTTGGTCATTATTGTGTGGCATCTGTACTATAGCGACCCCTAGTGGGCATCCAGTAAACATCGGTGAAGTCCTATGAATCGTTAACTAGGTGAGTGGCTAGGTAGGTAGGTAGTTGGGTATTGTTCAGGTCTGGAATCAGACAGACCTGGATTTAAATCCCTGCTCTGAACTTTGTAGCTTTTTCACCACATGAACCCCATTTTCCTCATCAGTGTGATAGAGACAGTAACAACTACCTCGAAAGACCGCTGTAAGGATTCAATGAGATAAAGTATGTGTAGTATTGACCTACAGCCAACTATGTAATGATACTTGATAGACAGTTGTTATTATTAAAAATGGACAGATAATGGATGGATGATAGGTGGAGGGACAGATGGATACATTGACATAAACCAATAAACAGATATATGGGTAATGATGAATAGGAAGAAGGAACTCCATGGGGGCGAGAGTGGCCAGGGCCAGAGCACCTGCTGAGTGGTGATAGATCTGGGTCATAGAAGGGACGAAGGCCGGACACAGGCAAGGCAGGGCAGGTGTCAGGATGGGGCAGATCCAGGCACAAACAAACTTCGCTAGTGTGTCCTCCCTTTTACACAGCCCTGATTTCACTGGATCTTCACAGAAGTCCTGGGAGTTACGTATCATTATCCCCATTTCACACAAGGAGAAATGAGCTCAATGACATTAAGTGATTTGCCAAGGTCACACAACAGGCAAGAGGCAGTTCTACTGAATTCTGTTGACGTTTCTCTTTCTCGGTCACTAGGAAATGGAAGCCCTTCCGTTGCAGGGGTAAGGATAGGACACACGTGTACACATGAACACACACATACACCCATATATATACTCTTAAAAGTCCCAGCCTCCAGGGCCATCTGTCATTAGAGTCACCTCACCCTCATTTCAACCCTCCTCATCCCTATCAGGCACCAGGCAGTCAAGCCATGCCTTCTGTGGTCTGCAGAGAAAAGGTAATAGAGATGAGATTTGTTGCTTGGACAAGCAGAGAGGCGAGAGTGGAACTCTCATGCAACAGAACTGGGACAAAGCCAAACAGGACAACCAGAGAGGCCGTCTCATGGTGGGGAGCTGCAAGGCCAGATGAGGGTTAGTGGCCAAGGAGGGGAGGGCTTTCCCTTTGAACAAGACCCCCAGCCTCTATATGTCCAGTTCTGCAGCAGGCTTTGCTGTGGAAGATGGCCGGGAAGGAGCGGGCTGTGCCGGCCCTTGAGTTGCCTGTTCCCAGTGGTCAACAATTCCCAACAGAGGGGGGCAGCAGAGGGCTGATCTAGGACCCTAGGTACCTGAGGCCTTGTTCCAGGCAAGAGGGCTGGACTGGTCAGAGCCTGGCCCAAGCTAGGAAGAGGGCTGCCTTGGCATGACCTCTCCTCTCCTCCTCAACAGGCCTGTCCTTCGCAGCTTACCATCAGTCACTCCCTGTTGGAGCCTCACTGTTGTCCAGTAGTAAAGGTATTATAGTGGCTCAGCAAGGAAAAGGGACCCTCTGGAGGCCATACAACTAGGGAGCCTCCAGGCCAGGACCTGATTGCCCTGCCTACCGGCCCCTGCCCCTACAGAGTTGCCTCTCTGCTCTTGGAGCTGGAGTTGCCCTGTGTAAGGCTGAGGATAGGGTCAGGGCCCCTCCCCTCCCTGCCCTCCTCCTGCTTGGGAGGATACCTGCAGCAGGCAGAGAAGTGGAGGTGGCAGGCACTCTGCAGCTGGGGTGGTGGGGAGGGAGGTGCGGTAATGAATGTGGACGGGAGGCGGAATGAGCGATCCATCTTTGCATGGGAGGGGAGGGGCTGCGGGCGTTCCCCCCACACACTCACACACTCAATCAGGCGCTGTCAGACCTCCGGCCGCCTGGCATTTTGGTGAAGAATCTCTCAGCTAAAAATTGTTGTCAGTCCCATTTCCTCGTTATCAGTGCAAGGGCTGAGGCAGCGCCCAGGGATTAGCAGGAACGGCAAGCGCCCGCACCCGCCATCCTCTGCAGATAACACCAGGCCTCCCGCCTCACCTCCCCCATTCATCATCTTTAGCACTGACAGTCCATCCCGTCCCTGTCCCCATCCCCATCCCCTTGTGCTTCCCACATCTCCCCACTGTGCTGCTCAGCCCGGCTCCTGGCCTCCTGAGAAAGCGAGGCCTCCTCCCACCTGTGGCAAAAGGGCTTGGCTGGCTTTCGGGGCTGGGGGGTGTCATGGGCTGGAGAGAGGAACACCTGGGAGAACGCCTGCTGACAGCCTGCCTCTGGTGGGCTCAGTGTGCCCACCTGTGGTGCTGCCAGCAGTACTGGAGAAGGGATTCCTGCATCCGATGGGCAGCTGGACAAATGATTCCAGGGGTCTCGCCAGCCTGAAATGGACTTCCAAATTCTGGGAGCTATGGAAAGGAAGAGCCAGAGGATGCTTCCTCCCAAGCCTAGGAGGAGTATGGGGTTGAGGGCTTCATTTCCACCCCAGCAGGACCACAGCCCCCTCCTCTTGGCCATCCCCAGCGGTTTTATGGCCCGTTTTATGGCCACTGTAATGGCCCAGGTCAAAAGCTTCAGGGAGCTGTATTCTGGGAATTATGCAAACGAGGAGCAGGCCCAGGGCCAGAGTATGGATTTTGTCATTAAACCTGGGCAGGCCATGTCGTTAGTGCAGTAAAACCCACGTCATGACCACAGGTCTCAATATAAAATTATAGAGAACACAGCGGGGGAGGGGACGCAGGGGGCCCATGGCCATGCTGACACCTGCCACTCTAACCCCTGAGAAAATGGGGGGTGGGATGGAGGGCAGAGGCTGCAGGGTCCCTCCACTGATCCCTGCCAGTGCTGTTCCTGAAGCTGTGAGCCAGGAAGAGGGCCTATTGTCCTGATAGGGAAACTGAGGCCAAGCTGAGAAAAATAGAATATCCCTGTGGCAGCAAAGCAGAGGAACTGAGTACAGGTAGGTAGGAATGCTGACGCCTGGTCCCCAGGCTTGGAGTGAGAAATCTGGGCTCCAGAAAGCCCTAAGAGCCAGACTTGGTGTCCCAGGCTAACGGGCTGAACCCCTGATACTTCCAGCTCAGCTCAGACCCCATGTCTGGGATCCCCCTCTTTCTCCATTCTCCTGTCTTAACATTGACCCCTTCACATCCCAGCCCCTGCCTCAATTATCCGTTCCAACAACCTTGTCAACTCCCTTGCTCCTCCTGCCTCCCACTGAGTGTCACCTCGCCCACAGATCCTGCCAACCTTGCTGGCCCCTTTCCACCCTCCCACGAATCTTTCGTGTCCTCCTCATAGTTACCAGCATTGACTGCAGTCACTGGCTCTCTTTTTGACTTTCCTACTAATCTGTGTTCTCCTCGAAGCCAAGAATGTATCATACTTATCTCTGAGCTCTAGTTTCCGTAGAATAATACCTGACAGAATAATTGTTAAATGTTTGCTGAGTGAATAAGTAAATGAAGTCATGAGATCAAAAGCCAAGTAAAAGGACTGTGTCCTGTTCTGAGCCTCAATTTCCCTAGCTGTAAAATAAAGATAATGGCCTGGAGAATGTCTAGGGTCTTGTTCACCTCTGAGATTCTCCGGCTAACTGAAGGTGGGGGCAGAGCAGAGACTGGACTCCTCATCTCCCACCTCCAGACCAGGACCACATCTGCTCAGCTGTTCCCTGAGCATCTGAGGCACAGCCACCGATCAGTAGGACTTCCTCCCCTCCTCAGAGACCTTGCCACACAGACTGGCGCCTCCTGGATGGAGGGAGCTGCTGTCCCAGCCTGCGAAGGTTATCTGGCTTCCAGGACAGTCTGCTCTTCAGGCCCACCTTTCTTCTCCCTGTTTCTCTTTCCCTCCCTCTTGCTTCATCATGGAGCATCTAGGCTATGCCAGGCCTGCTATAAATTGTCTATACATATAAAGATAGATAAGAAATGGTCTATCCCACAAGGAACTCACAACTTATTCATTAACTCATTCATTTGCCTGGTATACTTCCAAGGTACAGCTTAATTTCACTTCTTTGGTTAAGCCCTCTCTTTTTTCCAGTCCTCAAAACACACACCTAGAATGAATTGCTCCTTCCTTTGAGCCCTCAGGTGACTCTATCTGGGCATCCAGGGGAGCCGTAATCATCCTCAGTCTTTTGTCAAAGGGAGGTGAGTTCTGTGTTCAGCCTGAACCTGAGGCTTCCTCAAGTTCAAGGTTGCTAGAGTTCACATATAAAAGTAACTAGACATCTAGGTAAATTTGAATTCTAGAAAAATGGTAAGTAGCTTTTAGCATGAGTTGTCCCATGTAATACTTGGGACATACTTACACTAAAAAAATGCATTATCTGAAATGGAACTGGGCATCCTGTGTGGAGTCTGGCAGCTCTACTGAGGCAGCCATCTTGCTCATCACTGGCATGGCCTTTACCTCTCAAAAGCTGATTTTGACCCCCTCCAAGCACCAGTGGAAAGAAGAAGAAGGAAGGAAGATCTGGGCTCAAGCTAAAGTCCTTTGTGCAGTCAAAGCATCCATGAATACACAAGGATATTTCTAGACTAATAGAGCTCCTCAACCCCACACCTATAAGCAGAGGCTACAGAGCATTGCGTGTCCCCATGAGTGACAAGGGAGGGGGTTTAAACATCCCAGCTGGCCAGGCGCAGTGGCTCATGCCTGTAATCCTAGCACTTTGGGAGGCCAAGATGAAAGGATCACTTGAGGCCAGGGTTCAAGAACAGCCTGGTCAACATAGTGACACCCCCATCTCTGTAAAATAAATAAATAGGGCCAGGCACAGTGGCTCATGCCTCAATCCCAGCACTTTGGGAGACCAAGGCAGGCAGATGGCTTGAGGCCAGGAGTTTGAGACCAGGCTGGCCAACGTGAAGAGACCCCATCTCTACAAAAAATACAGAAATTAGTCCAGCATGGTGGTGCACACCTGTAATCCCAGCTACTCAGAAGACTGAGGCAGGAGAATCACTTGAACCCAGGAGGCAGAGGTTGCAATGAGCCAAGATCATGCCACTGCACTCCAGCCTGGGCAACAGAGCAAGACTCTGTCTCTAATTAATTAATTAATTTTTAAAAGAAAATAATAGACGTCCCGTGGCGGGGCAGGTACGTCCTAATAAATTTCTGAGAGGGGTAGCTGGCTGAGGAAGTACCATTCAGGGCCACAGTTTCTGGAGCTGCAAGGAGGAGGGGTGCTCCTGGGCTCTGAAACCCTCAGGCCCCTCCTCTTCTTGGCCTTCTAGGCCAAGAAGCCCTAGAGAGCAGCAGCAGGCTTGGGTTTGAGGACTGGGATGCTGGGTCTGGCTCCTGGACCAGCCCAGCTTATGCGTCTGTCTGTTCTTCTCCCCTGACCAGGTAAGAAGAAAGCAGCGGCACTGTTCGACAGCCAGGCCCCGATTTGCCCCATCTGCCAGGTCCTGCTGAGGCCCAGTGAGCTGCAGGAGCATATGGAGCAGGAACTGGAGCAGCTGGCCCAACTGCCCTCGAGGTAAGCCACCTGCTGGGGAGCCTGCCTGCTGGAGGAGTCCACTCAGGGTTCTGGCCACCAGATCCCATACCCCAGTCCTTCAGGAGAAGACAGGACTCTGCCACCCTTCTCCACAACTCCGTTTCAATCCTCAGATCCTTCCACTGAATGGAGCCGCCTTCCTCTTCTTGCTCTATTTCTGGAGATGGGAGGAGAGTGACCCCTCAGGCCCCAGCCTCAAAGGAAAACACAGAGGAGCTAGACAGGGGATGAGCCACTGCCACAGGTCCAGCACTGCCATGTTGAGCCTCAGAGCAGAAAAAAAGAAGCAGGTCCCCCGGCAGGCCCCTCACAAGTACAGCCAGGTCCTTCTTCCAGGGCAGTGGGCTACCTTCTCTATGAATCTCAGTGTCTGAAAGATGACAGTCTTGAGAATGTGCTCAGGTGTGTTCCCCACTGTCCCACCCACCTCACCCCCAGCCTCCCTCCCTTTCCCCTGCCTGGAGGACTGGGCTGAGCCTCCTCAAAGGCCTGCTGGAGGAACCAGGTTATCAAAAAGAGTAGAGGAGAGGTGTGACAAATTACCTAAAATCTTAGCAGTTTAAGCAACTGTTTCTTTGTGCTCCTGGAATCTGTGGGGTCAGGAATTCAGACAGGGCACACAGGAGATGGCTGATGTCTGCTCCGTGATGTCTGGAGCTTTAGCTGGGAAGACTTGTTGGCTGGGAGCTGGGTCATGTGAAGGCTGCTTCCCTCACAAGGCTGGGGGTTGATGCTGGCTGCCAGCTGGGACCTCAGCTGAGGCTGGAATCAAAGCACCTACACAGGGCTTCTCCATGAGGCCTGGGCTTCCTTACAGCCTGCCCATCTCAGGGTGGTTGGACTTCTTGCATGGCAGCTTTGGGGTCTAAAAGCAAATGTTTCAGCCAATGAGATAGAAGCTGGATCACCTTTCATAACCCAGCCTCAAAGACACTGAATCTCACTTCCACTGTATTCTATTGATTGAGGCAGTATTAGACCACCCAGAATTCAAGGGGAGGGGACATACACCTCCCTTTTGATGGGAGAACTGGCAAGGTCAAATTGTAGAATTGTGTGTAGAATGGAAGATATGGTTGCAACCATCTTTGGAAAATACAATCTGCTACCGAGGGACAGCTTGCCCTGCTCCTCCCAGCCCCACCCTTTATTCAGTTCAAGTCATCAGACTTGACTGATCCTCCTTCCTTCTACCTTCTCACTGAATCTCCATGCAGAGTGCAGAGGATCCCACAGTGAATCAGAATGATCCCTACCCTTGGAAGTTCGTAGCATGAGGGTAAGGAGGGTTGGGCAGTAGAAACCCGGAGGGACAGAGACTGCTATGCAGGAAGAACTGGAGCTGCGGGGTGTCAGGGAGGCACCAAACCCAGCACAGAGCACAGAAGGCTTCCTCAGGAAGGTGAGGCCTGAGCTGAATTTTGAAGGAAGAAATATTTAGTCACGTATCGCTGTATTACAAATTATCCTCAAACGTAGCAGTTAAACAACACACATTTATAATCTCCATTTCTGTGGTCATAAATTTGGGAACAGCTTAGCTGGATGGTTGTGGGTGGTTGTGGCTACTGGCTGGAGTCTCTCAAGAAGCTGCAGTCAAGATATCAACCAAGGAAACAGTCATCTGAAGGTCTGACTGAGACTGCAACATCTGTTTCCAAGATGCTCACTCATGTGGCTATTAGCAGGGGGCCTCAATTCCCCTACATGTGGGTCTCTCTATAGGACAGCTTGAATTTCCCTATGACATGGCAGCTGACTCCCCACAGAGCATGCAATCCAAGAGAGGACTAAGGAGGAAGCCACAGTGCTTCCTATGATCTACTTTGGGAAGTCACGCACTATTGCTTCCACTCTGTTCTGTTCTGTTCACTAGGAGCAAGTCATCAAGTCCAGCTCGCACTCAAGGGAGAAGAATTAAGCTCTATAAGCTCTACCCATTGAAGCGATCCATCTTCTATGCCAAGAATCCATAGGCATAGAAGACTATACTAGTGGTAATAATAATAATGCTTGTTGAACACTCACTCTGTACCAAATACTTTACATTGCATTAATTTATTTAATCTTCACAACAACCCTCTGAAGTAGGTAATAATAATTGCTCCCATTTTACAGAGGAAGAAACTGAGGTGCAGAGGAGTTAAGTGACATCTCTAAGGTTGCACAGCTAGTAAGTGATGAAGATAAGATTCAAACCTAAAGTAATCTGACTCCAGTACCCATGCTTTTAATCACTCCCCATCCCCACCATCCCCCCCACACACCTGGGATTGGCCTGCCAGTGGCAGAAAGTGGAAAAAAAATCCTTCTGCAATTGAGTTCCGTATTTTGGCTGTCCAGGAGGGGTCCTGTGTAATTTGCTCCCAGAGGAGGATTTCTAACAGGGTCAGAGAATAGAGGCAGAGGATAGAGGGGCCTGCCCAGCCTTGTAAAAGCAGTGCGCCCCTAAGAGCCTGGAGAATGCGGGCCGCCAGCTCTCTTTCTGCCTCCTCCGTGAGGGCCACTCTACAGTGCAGTCCCAGGTGCCCCACACCTGCAGTGCCCAGGGCATGCACTTCTGCCAACAGCCTTCCTTGTTCCACACCCCCACCCACGACCCTGCACAACCCCTCATCCCCCACATCCTCCCAGAGCATCCCCGCCCCGAGCTCCATGCCTCTCGCGGCTCTGTCTTGCGTCCCCGCATCTGTAGACCTCACGTCGCGGCCCGGCCCAGCACCCTACGCCCATACCCTCTCCGAACGTGCACGCCCTGCGCCCCCGGCACGCGCCCCCCTCCAACCGGGTGTCTGACAGCCGGACAGCGGGATCTGCACAGCAAGTGAAATTCCCGTCGGATCGATAAAGCCGAAGCGCTGGCGGCGACGGGTCGATGGTTTTATCTGTCTCGGCCCCGCCGCGCCCGGCGCGCTGACAGTAGGACCGGCCGGCAAAGGCGTTCAAGGGCAGCCGCGCCCGCGCCCCCTCCCCTCGCTTCTCTCGCCCTCCCTCCCTGCGGCCGCTGCGCCCACCGGACTGCAGGCTGGACCGGCCCGCCGCCCCCCTCGTGATTTATCTGGATTTTTAATTGGAAAAAATTTGCGAATTAATTGATTTCAGGAACTTGCCAATTAACATTGTAATTGGGTGCGTGATAAATTCCCAAGGAGCGTGTCAGCTCCCTCCGGGCTGATGGCCGCGCAGTAGGGAGCGCGGGGAGGGCCCCAGCCTTGGCTGCCCTTGCCCCGCCCCTGCCCGCTCTCCGGAAGCCGGGACTGCAGAGGAGGTTGGGAAAAGACGACACACTGGGGCTCCTGAAACCCCTTCTCCACCCCCCACCATCAGCTCCCCGAGCAGAGGGGCCTGAGACCAGCCATTTCACAGATGGAGAAACTGAGGCCTGCAGGAGGGTGTGTGTGCCTCACTTCCAGGGTCCTGGTAGAGCCCAAATGAGGGCAGCTCCATCCACCAACACTGGGGTTGGAGGCTTTCTCCCCAGCTCTCCCTCTTTCCCTCCCCTCCCCTCTCCTCTCTGCTGCACCCTTCTTCCCCCTGCTGGCTCCTTCCTCTTCTCTCCTCTAACTGTCCCCTTTTCTCTCCTACACTGCCTTTGCCTCTGTTGCCTCCTTTGCCCTCCCTGGCCTTCCTCAGCCTAGCCAGCTCCTGTGTCTGTGGATGCTGCCACCTGGTGCCCTCCATCAACCTGGACAGGTCCCCCCACCACTTGACTCCTGCCTAAGGGGCTCTTCAGACTGGCCCAGTGTTCTGCCTCCTGCCTCCCTTTGCCCAACAGCACAGAGCAGGCCCCCCTAGGAGCAGGCTGCTATTTCAGACACACTTAACAGGCTCAGAGAAGTAGGGACCTTCCAGCTCCAGGACTGGCTGTGTTTCAGACACAGGCACAAACATATACAGGACACACAGGTGCACACACACCCCCATTCCAACACACAAATGTGCCCACACACACACCCCCTGAAAGAAGCTATGTCCCATGAATGTCATTCCCACAGGTACATGGGTGTACAGACACTTACAGGAAGAGCAGTCAGCACTTCCGTTAGCAAAGTCCTTACACTTTTCAAAGCATTTTTCCATTTGAGATCAGAGGCTGTGCCAGCACTCTCTGCCTCACCCCAGCCTTTATCTTTCCCCTTCTCAGTCCTGCACAGGGGCTCCAGTAGACCCCAGGACTTGGCCAGGTAGAACAAGGAGGGCAAAGTTAGATGGAGGACAGATTGTGGAGGGCCTTCAGTGCTGGAGGGCGTCCTCGATGGGGTGGAGAGTAAGCCGAACATTCATGAGCCAGGGTGAAGCTTGGTCAGAGAGAGACGAGCAGGAGGGGCATGGTTTCCAGGCCAGTGTGGAGTGTGGGTTGAGTGTAGAAGCAGGGAGGCAAGGGACGAGGTTGGGCGGGGTCCAGAGGAAAGTTGGTGAGGCTGACCCAGGACAGTGACAGTGGCAGTAGGGATGCAGAAGAGGGAATGACAAGAGACCAGGTGGAGGAAGAAGCCACAGGACTTAGCTGGGGTGCTTATTGGAAGGAAGCTTTCTAATTTGGATGATTGGAAGAGTGATGGTAGCAGAGAGGCAAGTGTCTGCAGGAAGGAGGGGACACTGGGATGGTGATGGGGGAGGCACTGGATGTATGGAGAGATGGACAGGGACATAGATAGATGGGGGCTAGAGGTTGATGGGCGGGGTGTGGAGGAAGGGGTTGGCCCCCAGACTTCCCAGTGGCCCTCAGGCAGGAGTTTCCACCCAGAGAGATGAAGGAGCCTCAGGCATGGAGAGATTGCACAAAGCTAAAAGCGGGGCTTGGCTTGATGGGGCCTGAACTTAGAAAGAGATATTCTCTGGAAGGCTTCTGGAGCCACTCGAGATCAGGCCTCTGGGCTGGGAAGACAGCTCTCTGGCCAGCACTTTAAAAGGGCTGGAAGAAGCCAGAGGGAGGCTGGGTGACTCTAAAGGAGAGGTGGGGTGTGGAGATGGCAGTGCCCCCACCCCCACTTAAGCCTTATTTAAGGCCGGCCTCGGTGTTTGGTTGGGTAATGAACTAGATAAACAATTCCCCAAATAGATTAAAACGAAGTGTAACTTACAAAGGCGGCTGGTGATGATGGTTTATTCCCGGGCAGCGCACCATTTCTTTATTTCCAAGGATAATTCAGTGTAAATCACCTTAATTAAAAGTGTCAGCCCAGCCCATGAATATTGTACTTAGGAACGCGTTTCCTGGGTCCCAGTTATAATTTAAAACCCATGGATCACTAGGCAGGGAGTGACTGAGCAAGGGAGGAAATCGTTGGGGGCGGGCTGTGGAAACAGGGAGGGACGAAGGCAGAGCTGATGGGCTGGGCGGGAGCCAGCCTACCTACAGCTGCAGGCCTCAGACCTCTCTTCTAGGAGGCAGGCCCTTCAGCAGACTCCTCAGGCTCTGGGGGGCCAAGTACACTGGGAGGTAATCAGGTTGTTGGCAGGAAGACAGGGAGGGGGTCCCTTGCTCAGAGAGAGGCAAGGAGCCTCAGGTAGTACCAATCTAATGCAAGGGACAGTGAAGAGTGTTGCCAGGAAAAGATCCAGAGGAGTGGATCACAAAGTGACAGGCTGGACGTTCTGACCCTGAATGTCCCTGTTTCTGTTCACTAGCAGAGCAAACAGAAGCCCAGAGTCAGCAGTTCCCTCCCCAAAGTCACACGGCAACCAAAGAAAACTGTAATCTGCCCTCTAGCCTAAGCCCTGAGTATCTTTAGGGAGGCAGCATGGGCAGTTAAAAGCCAGCACTGTAGAACTGGCCAGACACCAACTCAAATCCCAAGCACTCCTCGGACTGTGTCAACACAGAGATGATATTTGACCTGGTTCAACTTTGTAGAGATTTTGTGACGTTTCGGTGAGATAACACATATTAAAGCCTGCACCTGTCACATACAGCGGGTGCCCAATCATTATTCATTCCTTCCTTTTCTGCTGCCACCTGACCCAACTGGAGATAATACTCATATTCTAGGCCAGGGCAGAGCAAGCATGGTGTTGTGCCTCATTTCCGTACCAGAAATGGTGATGGCAGTATTTGTTTACTGAGTGAATGAAGGAGTGAAGGAATGATAAAAATCATAAACTCAAAAACTAGTTGCTTCTCAAAAGCAGCTGTGTGTCCTCCTTGAATCCCCAGTGCCTATATCAGGGCTGGCATGAACCATTTATGAGCAAAACATAATTGAACAGAACCTGTTCTAGCTGGCCTTCCTAGTCTGTGATGCCCCCACTGTGTGATTAGACTGGCTGACAGCTCTGTTTTTACACTCAGACCTTGGCCTCACTCTGGGCCTGGTGGCCTCCACACTGTGATGTACATATGTTGTGTGTGTGCGCCTGGGGCTGACATTTGTGGGTACCTGTGTGTCTGGGTGTGTGTTGGTACACACAGGTGTCCATCTCTATGCATGTGTTTATTTGACTTGTGCACATGAGCAGCTCACATCCAGTCTGTGTGGCTGTTGTGAATCTTTTTTCTGAGACAAAATCTTGGTCTTGTTGCCCAGGCTGGAGTGCAATGGCACAGTCTCGGCTCACTGCAACCTCCGCCTCCAGGATTCAAGCAATTCTCCTGCCTCAGCCTCCTGAGTAGCTGGGATTATAGGAGCCTGCCACCATGCGCAGCTCATTTTTGTAATTTTAGTAGAGACAGGGTTTCACCGTGTTGGCCAGGCTGGTCTCGAACTCCTGACCTCAGCTGATCCACCCACCTCGGCCTCCCAAAGTGCTGGAATTACAGGCATGAACCACTGTGCCCGGCCGTGAATCTGTCTTTATGGACATGTATCTGGGAATATGCCTCTGTGGCCCTGTGCATCTGTATGTGTCTGAGTCTACAGGTGTGACCACTTGTATCTGTGTGCCTGTTGGCAGAATTATAGGAATTCTACAGGTCTATGTGTGTGCATCTTTATACCCGGTTTTCTCAACCTCGGCACAGTTGACATTTGGGGTCAGATAATTCTTTGCTGTGAGAGGCTGTCCTGTTTAACATCCTCTACCTACTACATGCCAGTAGCAACCTCCCCTCCCTCCGCTCAAGTTTTGACAACCAAAAATGTCTCCAGACATTGCCAGATGTCCCCTGGGCAGGGAACATCCCTTCTGCTTCTCCCCTGTCCCCCACTGAGAGTCACCGCTGCATCTGAATCTTCCTGTGCGTTTGCGGGCATGTCCAGTATGTCTGTGTCTGGCCCTGTGGGTACCTGAGCTCATCTGTGGGTGTTCCTTATGTCTACACTCGGTAAGTCCCTATGTGCCCCATGCATTCTGCCTTGGATGTATGTCTGTATGTTCTTGTGCTTTCTGGATATATCTGTGGGTGTGCTGTACATGATACCTCATATGTGTGTCTGTGCGGGGACCCTGTGTGAATGGGCTTCGTCTGCCTCTGTGCATTCATCAGCCAGCACTTCTGTGAGCGTGTGTGTGTGTGTGTGTGTGAGAGTGCACGCGCATGAATGTGCGAGCACAGATGTGGCGAGCGCAGTGGGGGTGGCAGGCAGGGAGGGACAGGAACAGGGATATTAATGTTTCTGAAGTGGATCTGATTTGATACGTCTTGTTCCATTGTCAGCATCTGTTTAGCGGGGATTTGTAATACTTTGTGGCTCTGGATCACTCATGCTTAGCGCAGGATGTGGCCTTGCATACCAATTTTGTTATTAAACACAGTCCTCGCCTCCCCCACAGCCCATCCATCACCTCCCACCCCAGCCCCCGCCTGCTCTGAGCTACCTACCATATTTCAGGGCCCAGCTCCCGCCCGCCTGCCGCGCCCGATGCTGGAGGGCCTGGGGCTGACAAATTGAATCAGGGGGAGATCATTCCTGGCCTAACACAGTTTGCAGCATGTTGGAGGGAGAATTGACAAGAGCCTTGTCAGCTCCATCACCCCAATCCCACAGGAGCTAAGAGTGGGCTGGGGACAAGGGGTGGACAGAAGGGGGCCTCCAGGACAGGCAGGATCTTCAGGGCTGATACCAGGAGTCAGGTAAAGCCCCCTTTCTTCAGAGCCACTGGAGAGTCGACCATGCCTAGTGTCTGTGTCTCCCTCCCAGGGGCCAGCACTAGCCCTTGGCCCATGAGAGAGACTGAGCTAGGCTGGGCCACTGGGATTGAAAGGAGTGGGTGGAGCTTGGCTGAGCTGGGCTGGGCTAGGCTGGCTATGCCTTCTCTGTCTTTGGGGTCTTCTTGCTACTCTACCCTTGCATGCCCTGTGCAGCAGGTAGAATGGTCACCCTGTTCTCTTCTTTCTTGGCAGCAAGAATTCCCTTCTGAAGGATGCCATGGCTCCAGGCACCCCCAAGGTAGGTGGCCAATTACATGTTTTCCTCCTGCCCATACTAACCTAGGCCTAACCAGAACTGGTTCCTCCTAAGAAAAAGGAGCTTTTCTAGTATCCTCAACTGTCTCCACCTTTTCTAGTGTCCTCAACTATCTCCAGGTCTTGAACATCATCCTGAGGCCTAGGGCTGTGCCGTGTGTGTGTGTGTGTGTGTGTGTGTGTGTGTGAGTGAGTGAGGGTATGCTCATCTAACTTCATCCTCTTCCAGCCAGGAGAGGGGTCAGAGTTAAGAATGGCCTGGGAGATGGGGGCGACCCAGACACTAAGGGTGAGAAGACTCAAAGGAAGAAAGTGAGCTACGGCAGATGAAGAAAAATAAAGAAATGGCCGGTGGCTTACACCCGTAATCCCAGCACTTTGGGAGGCTGAGGTGGGTGGATCACAAGGTTAAGAGATCGAGAGCATCCTGCCCAACATGATGAAACCCCATCTCTACTAAAAATACAAAAATTAGCTGGGCATGGTGGCACGTGCCTGTAGTCCCAGCTACTTGGGAGGCTGAGACAGGAGAATCGCTTGAACCTGGGAGGCAGAGGTTGCAGTGAGCCAAGATCATGCCACTGCATTCCATCCTGGCAACAGAGCGAGACTCTGACTCAAAAAAAAAGAAATGCAGGTCAAGACAGACAGTGCAGGGCCCTAGAAGCCAAACTATGGGGGACAGGGTGGTGTGTGTGTGGGCCTAAAAGCCAAACTATGGGGGACAGGGTGGTGTGTGTGTGTGTGTGTGTGTGTGTGTGTGTGTGTGTGTGTGTACTTTGTCCTGAGAGCAACAAGGAGCCAAGGAAGAGGGTGGACTCATTTGGGGAGCCAGTCTGCCTCTCTGAACAAATCCTATGGGAGAAAGACTTGAAAGCATCAGATGGAGAAAAGAAAAATGAAGAGCAAGTATCTGGCTCAAAGGAGGGGCCAGAGGCCTTAGCACAATGACATCTGTACCAAGAGCTCCCCATAGATGGCCATAGACACAGTGGGTACTACTTCCCCAAAAGTGGTTTTGAGGGGATGGATACGAGGGGAGGAGAACCAAACCCTTACGCACTGAGTATCCCCTTCCCCACTCCTCAGTAGAAGGCTACATCCTTTTTCCCACAATTATTCAGAAAGGGAAGCCATCCCTGGCCCATTTTATAGAGAGTGAGGAGTGACTATGGAAGATTTGAGAATGGGTGGAATCAGTGAAGGAGAGTATGGAGAGATTAGAGCAAAAGCCAAGACGAGAATCTGGGGGCCTCCTGCACTTGGCATCAAGATAAGGTCCAGGAAGCAGGGAAGGAGACAGAGGGGAACACTCAGTGTGTTGGGAGGGGCACAGGAGAGCATGGCATCTAAGGATCCTAAGGAAGAATGTTTCTAAATGTATCAGGTGGTCAGGAGTCAAACAGGGGAAGCCTGGAGAAGGGGCCCACTGCAGTCACTGGTGACGTCTAAGAGGGGAGTTTGGGAGAGGAGCCAGAGTGACAAGTATCACCTCCATGGGGTAGGCCCAAATGCCGGGCAAGCCTTTCAAAAGTGTGGGAATGGATCTTGCACTTTCGTTTAGAAAACGGCTCACCTACAGCAAGCTGAGAGAGGAGGAGGAGAGCGCCTAGCCCAGCCTTGGGTGGGTGTAGGCCTTGGCCAAGGAGGCAAAGCGCTAAAGAGAAAGGAGGGCAGGGGAAGGGGCAGCAGGCAGCTGCAGACTCACAGAGGTAGGGAGCTATACTCACTGAGTGTGGCCCAGCCTGCAGCATTTAGTGGTGTGTTTCAGGAAAGTCACAGACAAGTTTCCAAGTCCACCACCACAGGTGACATCTGACACCTGAGCATGGCTGGCAGGGCTGGGGACTTGGACATCAGTAAGGCCTGTAGTCTAAGGACAAACCCCTGGCAGACACAATATACCTCCATCCCTAGCTCCCCACATATGCAGACCCATACACACACTCAGGTCAGAATATACACACAGGAAGTCTTAAACGTGTGTCCTGAAACCACAGACGTAGGTATACTGACCATCAGACACAGAGACAAGGGACACTTGCTCACCTACTTCCAGATATATGCTCACAGCCCCAAAGCTGAGCAGTTCAGGGTCTATGCCTGGCCTTGACCTAGGCTTTAGGGAAGCAGGTCATGAGTGGAAGAGGCGAGAGAGAGAGAGAAGGTTCAAGCAAGAGACTGAAAGGACAGGGAGAAGGAGGGAGGGAGGAGGAGGAGAGGGTGAGGGGCCTTCGACAAGATTGATGGCCTCGTTGCCATTAAGAAAAAAATTAGCCGGTGGCGGCTATCATATTAAAGGGTGAAGAAGCCGTGAATTATTTTCTTAAAGATCTTATCGCTTACAATGATAATTTTACCTTCCAAAAGGCCACTTTTAATGAGGCGAAGAGCCAGGCAAAAAGTCATGATTTAATGCCGGGATTTTTTTTTCAAAACACATTTTACTGCTTTTTGGTCCATGTTTAAAAAGCGCCAGTGACCTTTTTTTATTCCGCTTGCCCCAGGTGTAATGCTGAGGCCTCTCAGGGCTTCTAACCTAGAGAGAATGAGAGAGAGAAAGCGCACAAACATGAGCTTTCTCTTGGGCCGGCGGTCGGGGTGACCCACACTGTTTCCCCTCCTTAGCATCTTCCTTGGGACCAAAGAAGGAGAAGAACATTGCCTGAGAGCACCTCCTTTCTGAGCTGGGGGCTGGGTCACCCAAGAGGTCTCCCACTGGGCTTGGGTGGGTGAAGAAGGAGCTCTAAGTTGCAGAGAATCCCGCGCAGGCCCTTTCCAGCATCTTCTTTCCTCCAGCTCCTGGGGTGTGGGCAAGTCAGGGAGCCCTGCCAGACCAGCAGCTGTCTCTTCCCTTTCCAGGGCGCTTGCCTGAGGATGCGCAGCGTGGCCACCGCATGCGGGTCACATCCTAAGGCTCAGCCAGAGATGAAGGATAAATGGCTGCTCCATCTTTCCCAAATTGCTTTCTTTGGCCTGTCACTGGCGATTTGGTATGGTTTTCTAAGCTAGGGAAGATTCCTAGGGAATTGTGTGCTTCCGGCTCAGAGCTTACAGGCTGGGGAAGGTGGGGGGAGGAAGTATGGATTGCTTTCAGGCCTCCAGGCCCCCAGTTTGCAGCTGAACAGGCCTTGGCAAGAGCTGGCTCTTAGGCAGAACGTGCCATGTGGTATTTAGAATTGTGGTGCTCGCACACATTTCAAGCAGACAGTTTATTAATCTAAACTGCAGGCATATGTAGAAGAGGCCATACAAGATTGACATGGGGGGATTAGTTTTGCTGGGGTTTTTGCTAGGTTCATCACCGTAGCACCGGGATAAATGGACCAGCGTACATCCCTAGCTGCAGGTGAGAAACTCACATACTATTTAATTTACTGTCTCCATTGTATGGCTGCCATCAGCCTGTATTAAGGGCAGGCAGGGTAGCGGGTATATAGCTTTATCCCCAACCCTTCATGGGGATCCTAGCATCTTTGCTCTCCAAGGGAAAACAAAGCATATATAGTCTCCACTGGGAGTGGACTGGGAGTCCTGCCCCACTGGGGCAGAGATTAGCCTAAGCAGGGTCCCTCGGGCAGTCTCTACTCATCCCTAAAACCAAGCCATCCTCTCTCACAACCACACTCCCAGGACTCGACACCATGCCTTCAGAATCTCAAGAGTGGTCCTTCTATCCCTCAGCCTCCTTCTCTTTGCCTGGCTCCCCAAAGCTCCACGGGACTGGGAACCCTAGGGACTGACTGTAGGTCTCATTCAGCCTGAGGCCACATGTCCTTTTTCTTCTTCCAGTCCCTCCTGTTGTCTGCTTCCATCAAGAGGGAAGGAGAGTCTCCAACAGCATCACCCCACTCATCTGCCACTGATGACCTCCACCACTCAGACAGATACCAGGTGAGGAGGGGTGGCGGGTGGCCGTGAGAAGCAAGCTGTCCTGGGGGAGACCTTCAGTGGCATGCCTGGTGCTAATTCCTCCTCTTCCCTACAGGCCACAGGAGAGTCCTGAACTGTGTTTCTTTCCCTTTGTGTCGAGTGCCCCTAAATGAACTCAGGAGGCATAGGTATCAGAGAACAGGCCTTAAATAGATGGATTTTAGGGAGAGATGGTCACATGAGCTCTGAGTACCTCTGAATCATTCTGTCCATCAGGAAGTATCCTATGGGGTTTGGTTTCATGAGAGACCCAGATACATAGCCCAGAATCACCTGAAGATTTTAGACTTCAAAAGCACGATACCTTAAGCAAATAACCATTCAATTCCGTCAAACCTTGATATCAGGCCCAGATGGAGAGACAGGTAGACACTGCCTGTGAGTGTCTTGGAAAAATAGGAAGGGAGTCATCACACAGTCCTATAAGCTCAGAGCAGAGGGGCCTAAGGGGAGCATCTTAGCTATAGATGGACATTCTCTGGAGTAGGAAGGGCTTCCCCCAAAACTTTTATCTAAGGAGAGACAGAGCCCAGCCTTTGAGAACCCCAGAGCCATCAGATGAAAGAAAACAGAGGCTGTTCCACAGAACATTTGTCTAAATAGCAATGGGGTTTCTCAGGGAGGCTCAGTGTGAGAAGGAAAGAACAGCCCTGATCTGATATGGAAAGACAGGGCTGCAGGGACCTGTAAGCTGGAGTAGAGAAACAGGGGCCCTGCTGGCACACCAGAGCCCTGGGTGGGAATTAGGGAAAGGAGTTCTCTCTGCACCCCTTCCTTCCAGTTGACACAGCCTGGCCTGGCACAGGGTGCACAGCTTGGAGAGTAGAGTGCCCAGCATGGCTGGACACAGCCTCTGCCGAATGCCTTCGCATGGGACTCAAACTGCGTAGCCCAAAGTGCAAGCCCTGGGAAAGGATCCCTGCTCTCTCTAAGGGAGCCCTAGTTTCAGAGAGGAAGCCCAATAAACCCCTGGGAGACACTGCCCTGATCCAGACAACCCCAGGGAATTCTGATCTGAGAGGGAACAGAGACAAGGCTTTGTTCCAGAGCATTCTGGTCCAGAGGAATAGACAGAGGCCCGCCTTCAGAGGTCTATCCTCTGTACTTCACTCACAGCATGTGCCTTGCCATCTGTTGAATTAGGAAAGAGTAACCATCACGCAACAATGCCTCAACTCCCTGATCCACCTTCCTCTCCACAAATGTCAGTATTTCTTCTATCTCCTAGAGACTATGAGGAAAGCTACAGACGCTCTTGCCTAAAAAGCGTCTTATGGCCAGGCATAGTGGCTCATACCTGTAATCCCAGCACTTTGGTAGGCTGAGGCAGGTGGATCATGGGGTCAGGAATTCAAGACCATTTTGGCCTGGCCAAGATGGTGAAACCCCATCTCTACTAAAAATATTAAAAAATCAGTCGGTGTAGTGGCGGGTGCCTATAATCCCAGCTACTCAGGAGGCTGAGGCAGAGAACTGCTTGAATCCAGGAGGCCGAGGTTGCAGTGAGCTGAGATTGCGCCACTGCACTCTAGCCTGGGTGACAGGGCAAGACTACATCTCAAAAAAAAAAAAAAAAAAAAAAAAACACGTTTCTACTTACCACACAGGCACACACACATGCAGTATTATACATACAACTTCAGGAAGTTAGGAAAGCTGTAGAGCCCATCTCAGTACCACTTAGAGATCTCTGAAGCCCAGGTTAAGACCCAAGACCCTGTTCTAGACTCTGAGCACACCTCCTTAAGGACAAGCCAAGCTAGGTTGTGTTCTACAAGATAAACTCCTTAACACGGCAGCAAGGCCTTCTGTGTTGTAGATTCAACCTGTATTTCCAGCTTCCATTCCAAATACAGTCCTCCATGAATCCTACAGGCTATGCTCACTGAACTCACAACCACTCCCAATGCTAACCACTCCCTGGATGAGGCATTCCTTTCTTGCCTCCATGTTTTTTCACATGCTGTTTCTTCTAACGGGACTGTTTTACCCCACTCCATCAAATTTCTATTTGTCCTTCCAAATGCTGCCCCAAAATCATCTTGTCTAGGAAGCCTTTCTGGATTAGCTATCTCATGACCCTTGTGTGTCGTGGTTATTGCCCCATCACCCTATATTGTGATCATCTATTTAAGTACGTTTCAGTTACCTACAAACATCCCAAACCTTGGTGGCTTCACGCAACTCATTATTTATGATTCTGTGGGTTGACTGGGCATTTCCTCACTCATGCAACTTATTCATCCTAGAGGACTGGCTGGGCTGGAAAGTTCAAAATGGCCTCACCACATGTTTGAGAGATTGGGTGTCTTGGTTCTCTTCCGTGTGGCCTCTCATCCTCCAGTATGTTCAGTCAGCTTTCTGTTTTTGTTTTTGTTTTTTTGAGATGGAGTTTCACTCTTGTTACCCAGGCTGGAGTGCAATGGCACGATCTCGGCTCACCGCAACCTCCGCCTCCCGGGTTCAGGCAATTCTCCTGCCTCAGCCTCCTGAGCAGCTGGGATTACAGGCACGCACCACCATGCCCAGCTAATTTTTTGTAGCTTTTTAGTAGAGACGGGGTTTCACCGTGTTGACCAGGATGGTCTCGATCTCTTGACCTTGTGATCCACCCGCCTCGGCCTCCCAAAGTGCTGGGATTACAGGCTTGAACCACCGCGCCCAGCTTTGTTCAGTCAGCTTTCTTACTTAGCAGTCTCAGGGCAGTGTCACACCGAGAGGGTAAACACCAAAGCTGCAAGGCCTCTTGAGGCCTAGAATCTGGAATTCACATACCACTTCCACCACTTTCTATTAGGCAAAGCAAGTCACAAAGCTAGCCCATAATCAAGGGATGAGGAAATGCAGCTCTTGATAGAAGATGCAAATAATTCTGGCCATACTTAATCTTTCACAATGAATCTGACTCCATTAGACTTGGAGTTTCTCCAAGGCAAGGACCTTGGCTTATCCTTCCTTTACTCAAACATTTATCTAGTACTCACTCATGCTCAGCTGTGTCCTTGCCTTCAAGGGGTTAGATTTGCAAATAGATAATTATGGTCCAGTGTTTCAAGGACTATGACAGGAGTACAAATAAGTTTCTAGGGGCCAGGCACAGTGGTCATTCCTGTAATCCCAGCACTTTGGAAGGCCAAGGTGGATTGCTTGAGGAGTTTGAGACCAGCCTGGGCAACATGGCAAAACCCCATCTCTACTAAAAATACAAATAATAATAATAACAATAAATAAGTTTCCAGGATACCACAGTAGAAGAAGGGAAAATCAGAGCAAGCTTCACACAGGAGGAAATGACTGAAAAGGGACTCAGAGAAGGAATAGGAGTTCTCTTGGTGGACAAGGAAGAAAGGGTACTCCAGATAAAGGCAACACTATGTACAGAGAACATAGAGGTGTAGCAGAATGATGTATGTGGGACCTGCTAGCAGTCTGGTTTAGTTAGAAAGTAGAATTCAAGAAAAGTCAGTAGATGAAGCTGGAAAACAACCCAGGAACTAGCTGGGTATCCCATTCCTTGCTCTTTACACAATGCCTGGCATGTAGTAGTTGCTCAGCTGTGTTGGATTTTTAACATCACTGAGGTAGGCCTTGAAAGCAGGGGGTATTGGATTCTGGGTTTTGTTTTTTATAGAGGCAGGGTCTCATTATATTGCCCAGGCCGGTCTCGAACTCCTGGGCTCAAGCAATCCTCCTGCATTGGCCTCACAAAGTGCTAGGATTAAAGGCATGAGCCATCGTGCCCAGCCTTGGTTTCTGGTTTGAATTCTCATTTACTTAGCCCCTGCTGACTAACCCTCTTTATCATTGCCTCACTTAAACCTCATAGCGACTGTATTCATCAGCCCCAATGTATTACCAAGGAAACAGGACTAGAAAGAAGAAGTGACTTTTCTAAGAACATATAAATTGTAAGTAACAGAGTTAGGACTTGAACTTGAGTCTGTTTGGCCCTAAATCCGAGATTATTTCCCAGCCCATCACTGGGCTCAGGACTTATAAAGTCTTTCTCCCCTTACCACTGATGTCTCCTTCATGCAAGACACTGTGCTGGTAAATGGCTAGAGATGACCTCCAGGTACAAGGGACAGATATGTAAACGAATAGTCAAAATATACATGATCAGAGAGAAGCAATGGAACTGCGAAAACTCAGAGGAGGCAACAAACCCAGGCCTGGGGGAGAAAACTAAGTCTTGCCAGCGTCCTAAGGGATGAACAGCAGTTAACCAGGCAGAGGATACTGGAGGGCACGGAGGCTTTCTGGCCTGGAGTCCAGAGTATGGAGTGCTCAAAGAGCTACAGTTAGCTCTGCAAAGCTGAGTGTCAGGAGTGTAAAGGGAGAGAACAGGAGTGGAAGAAGAGTCTGGAGAGGCAGAAAGGGCAGGCCTGTATGTCAGGTTGCAGATCTCGCTGGAGAACCACTGTAGGATTTGAAGAAGGAAAGGGTTAATTTTGCCCGTTAGAAAGATCACATTGTGTGTAGTGTGGAGGGGGGGTTGCTGAGAGAGAAGCTGGAGACCAAAAGACAAGACGGGAAACAGCTGCAAATTTAGAGCGCTCATAAGATTATGTATGAACTGGAGCGCAACGACAACCAAGGTAGGTACAGCCATGGAAGAAAAACTCAGGGCTGACCTGCCTATGCCAAGCACCACCCTGGGCTCTGGGTTCGCCCAGACAACTCACACACGCCCCCAACCCTGAAGTGGTCAGTCCACTGATAAAAACTTACACAGGCGATAAGGGCGCAGAGATGGATGTACCCTGACATAAGGAAAGGCTATTTTTCAGTTAGACATGGAAGGATGAGTAGGAGATACAAAGGTGGAGATGGAAAACTAGAGACCTTTCAAGGTAGACTTTCAGGATCTAGAAAAGGATTGAGTGTGAGGGATGGAGACGGCAGGGTCAAGGGAGACTCTCAACTTTCCTCTGTGGGCACACCTTAGATAGTGGCTTCCTCTTACGAATAGGGAACGCAAGACGAAGGCGTCTGTTTGGAGGATGCCGAGTTCAGTGTTGGCTGTGTGGGTATGCAGTGCCTATGGGAGCTCCAGGGGCCGTGCAGCAGACAACTGACAAGTTGGGAGTCCTCTAATAACAGAACCGAATAGCCTAGGGGTTGGGCGGGGATCACCCATGAACAATCCGGAATTCCAACCCCTGGCCCCTTACAAAGCGGCCAACGTGATGCCTCTGCCCTGAGGGCAGCCGCGCGGAAGGCAGGCGTAGAAGATGGGAGCCCGCAGCCGGGGCCCGGCGGTGGGGCGGAAGAAGCCCTGCAGCGGAAGGGGGCGTGGGGTGGGGTGGGGTGGAAGGACTTCGCAGCCGCTAAAGCTGGAGTGGGTGGGTTTCACGGGCGGTGGGAGGGACCCTGGGGAGGCTCCTGCCGGTTGCTACCGGAGTACAAGCGGCAGCTTCCTGGTCTTGGTCCGGCAGCACGAGCCGCATCGTGAACTTTCACCCCCAGTGCGCGACGGCGGCAGGTCACGTGATCAGGGCCAACATGGCCGCCGCCGCCGCTGGGAGCTGAAGTGCCGCCGCCGCCGGGCAGCCGGGGGGAATCCGCCCGCATCGCCGCCCTCGCCGGCCTGGCGGCCGTGGAGCCCAGAGCGCCGGAGGCCGGGGTTGGGGCGGCACCGCGCAGCGGCCACGGGGTCCCGTTAGAGCAGCCCCCGGCGGCTATGCCGAGAGCCCGGAGCGGCCGGCGGAGCAGAGGGGCCGGCGGGAGGGAGGAAGTAGGTTTGTTTACGGGCTGTTTGGGGCGGAGCAGGCTTGGTCGGGGGTCCGGTGCTGGGGCGGGGGCCAGGACTCCAGGCTGCACCTGACGCTCTCTTCTTTCCTTGCATCTGCCCGCAATCTTTTCCCAGACCTTTCTGCGAGTGCGAGCCAACCGGCAGACCCGACTGAATGGTGAGTCCTGCCCGGCCCCTCCCTCCGCCCCACCCCCGGCCTCCTCCCTCCCTCACTGCCTGCAGCTTCTGGCTTGCCTGGGTCTCTTCGACTTTGGGGCCCATTGGCTTCTTCGCAATCACAGCGCCTGAGTATGTGCTAACCAAAGCTGCCGTCCTCAGTTTCCCCGTCTGTCTAATGGAGGTATGGCTCCCAGCTCTTGCCCAAACCTGTCTAAAGGCCCCGAAGAACCCTGGGGGGCAATAAGTGCCGGAGAATGAGGAACAAGCTACACAATTCTACTCGGGAGCTCAGCTTTGAATTTGCAAACTGCTGGGACCTCACTATACAAACCTGCAGGGCGCTGAGAATGTTTTTCTTCCAGTTTTTAATCAGTGCCCAGTAGTGTGAATACAGCCTCTCTGCTGAGACTTGACAATACAGTGAGATCTGGAGTTCCCACGGCAACAGGAACTAACTCGTCCCAGGGCTCTTTGAGTTATCAGTCGGCCCACATTTCACAAAGGTGATCAGCGTGGGCTCGACAGCTCTTAGAGGCCTTCTCTGAAAGCAGGCTGTGTATGCACTACCTGGCAGCCCCACTTTTGGATTCAAACTACTGGAGCATTCCTGTTTGCCGAATACAATTGAATGATCCTAGCTTTTTGTGCTTACCGGGGTGTGATATCTGGGGGTTGGCTGTAAGGGGTTAAAGGTCTCTGGGCCAGCTGGTAAGTGAGAGAGGCCACGGAGTTCAAGATCCCCAGCTCTTGCCACTTGGTTTCTGCTGCCAGGCTGAGCCCTAGTCTGGAAAAGGGAGAACATTCGTGATGGGCTGGCGCCATGTTAAGCACCATTCTCACTTCTCACAACACCTCTGCGAGGAGTACTACACACCTTTTGTGAATAACAGACTGCGAGAGGTGAAAGTGGTGTGTTTAAAAGCACACAGCTGGGATGTAACTGAGCCATGATTCAGTTGAAGTTTGTTTCTCACCAAAGCCTGTGTTTCTCCAACCACACCATGCTACCTCCTTGGCAAATGCATTGATTCTTCCTACTCATACGTAGCCTCTGGATAGAGACCAAAACTTCCCCTACCACACTTTAGTAAGCTTAGTTCAGAAGTTAGCAGATAATGGGAAGGTAAAAACCAAACCTGCCTTGCTTCTCTGAGAATTTCCAGATGAAACTCAGTCCATCAGGGTGCTTTCCAGGGAGAATGGATCGTCTGCTTGCCTGTGTGTCCTAAGCAAGGAGTGCATCCAGTATTGTGCCTTTCTTGACCATTCCATGAGATTTGTTTCCTTATCCAGTCATCGAACATTGTGGTATCATCAGCACCAGGGGGGCATTCCCTTGGATTCTAGGCATGGTAGGGGAGGAAGCTTTGTGTTGGCACACTGCTTTATACTACACTTCTTGAACTCTCAGAGTCCTTTGCTCAATGCCTTTCTGATGTTTCACATCCATTCTTGGTCCCAGCCCTGGTTCTAGAGTGTCAAGGCTACCTAAGTCTGAGATTCTAAGAGTTAGGGCAGCCAAAGTGAAGAGTTGGATCTTTGTCCACAAAATCAAGTGGGGCACTAGGACACAGTCATGTCACCTATAGTGAAAACAGGAAATTGAAGAGATGGACTGGGTCTCTTCTCTTTGGGTCTATATGCCCAGTTCTGGCAGGGTGGTAGCTTTCCTTTTGGTTTGGGTCTTTCTGGGGTCGCTCTGTTTTGGAGTTGGAGTAGCTCCCTGCCTCAGACTCAGAACAGGCAGGCGCTGGAGCCATAGCGCACTCACTGGGTTCAGTGTTTGTTGATGCTGCTCAGTTACAGGGTCCCCTTGGAACAGGAGGTCTTTCTCGGCTATGAAGTCAGGCCTGGTTTCCTATCTTGCCTTTGCCACTTTTTGACTACTTGGACACGTGCCTTGATCTAAGCTTCGGGTTTCTTCTTCTGTTAAGATGGAATAATGCAGTCTAACTTCACGAAATGGTAGTAAATGAGCTACCTTGTGTAAGGTACTTGGCTGTGAGCCTGACACACAGTAGAAGCTCTAAATTGTAACATACCAGCTCTCACCTGTGTTCTCTTCGTAGATTGCATTCGTGAGCTTCCCATCAGGGTCACTCTCCATGAGAAAGTTCTTCCTGGCCCTGCATTGGGGAACCTTTCCCTCCTTGGCTAGCTGTACCCACTCCCCATCCATCTGGTCCCAGAGTAGCCATCTCTGATCTTGCTGTGGCATTCTGGAAGGGACTAGAGGGAACAGAGTTTCTTGTTTTGACCCCTTCCTGCTTCAGTGACAGGAGGGCTGCAGAGAGGGATTAGTGAGCTAATTAGAAATGATTGCATCGCTCAGCATTAATTAGCAGTGCTGTGGGCTTGCAGTGTGCACTTTGGAACTGAGCCCCCTGCGGGACAACATGGCAGGCAGCCCTCTGCCTCCAGGGCCTGCCAGCCCCTCTGTACTGATTAGAAATGATGGAACAGGTTTGGGTGGGCACAGTAAGGGCTGCCTTCTCAGGGTTCCCTGAGCCTTCTGACCCAGCTGCCAAAGGTCTGACCCAGACCCTCTTACCTTTATGACTGAGCCTCAGTCTCCTCTTCTGTAAAATGGGATTTGTGGACATCAAGAAATTCTTCCTGGTGAGATTCTAGGTGGGATGCTAGAAGCTGTACCTCCAGGTTCTTGGCCCGGGAACAAAAGAGGTTTTAGTTGATGAGTGAACGGCAGGCCAAGTTAGGTCACTGGAGGGACCTTAGGTTCTGGCCAAGAGATACTCTTTAGAGTTGTATTTTCTGACACCAAAAGAGCTCATGGTCTTGGCCTTCTGGATTGAGACCTAGCAACATGGAGTGTCTTTGCCCATTGGACTCTTACTGAACATGGCCGATAGAAAGGTATGGGTAGACCTTGCATCAGCTGTGGCCAAAGAGTGGACCTACTCCCTGGCTTAGTTAGCACCAGTCTCCTCCCCAGGTGCTCTTGGCAAAGCCCAGTCCCCAAAGGAGCAGGAGATACTTCAAGATGAGGGCCAGATCAGACACTGAATAAAAAGGCTAATGGCTGGCAAGAGGTCAGGATGTGTCAGCTCCACTGGGACCCTGGGGGCTACGGTGACCGCCTGCTTGTTCTGTGCTTTGTTTTCGGTTTCTTCGTGCAGCTCGGATTGGGAAAATGAAACGGAGGAAGCAAGATGAAGGGCAGGTATGTCCCCTGTGCAACCGCCCCCTGGCAGGATCGGAGCAGGAGATGAGTAGGCATGTGGAGCATTGCCTTTCTAAGGTAGAGGGGCCATCACCACCCACCTTCCTTCCCTACCCCCTTCCTCCGACACTAGCTGCTGACTGCCCCTGAATCTGTGGGCTCTTGGGGTCTCCATGTGGTCTCAGCAGCTTCTTCCCCTCTGTCCACTGTGCTTTCCCCCTGCTTTCACTCTCACTCATTCCCCCCTTGGGCTCTAGTGGAAAACTATTGGGAAGACGACCAGGCCTTTGACCTCTAAATTGGTTTGCTTCAAAGGAGCCCTAGAGCTGAGGGCCCGTTTGGCACACCACAGCTAAGGCTAGAGCTGTGCCTTTGTTGCAGACTCTGGGGAGCAGGTGGGGAGGCCTGGGCCCAGCATGATCCTGCTCTGCTGTTCACAGAGGGAAGGCTCCTGCATTGCTGAGGATGATGCTGTGGACATCGAGCATGAGAACAACAACCGCTTTGAGGAATATGAGTGGTGTGGGCAGAAGCGGATACGGGCCACCACTCTCCTGGAAGGTGGCTTCCGAGGTATAAGCAGCTGACACATAGACAGTGGCACTCTGGTGCCAGGCCTCTGCTGGGTATCCCTCTGTTGGGAGCCAAAAGGCTGAGGCTGGTGGCTGGTCATCCCTCCGTTCTACCACATGGGAACTGCTGCTGGTGGGGCTCCTTTGTGACCGTGCTGCCTGCCTGTGATGTGCATATTAAAATGGATGTATTTGGGTGGGGAAATGGAATTGTGAGGCTGCAAGCTAGGAATGACGAGGGGGGCTCTCAGCCTCGGGTGATGCATTGAAGGTGACAGCCAAGCCGCGTTAGCACCTGCATAAAATATTAAAGGGACGGTTATGCATTTATCACTCCATCCCTCTTAAGGCTGATAAATGAGAATCCAGCAACCTGCTATACACCTCCAGCACTGGGGGCCCTGAGGGCTTCCAGGCAAACACATTGGATTTTCCTCCTCCTCCTCTTCAGCCCTATGTCAGGGAAATCAGTTACAGAGGAGAGAGTGAGTTATGGCAAAATTTGACCTCCCTTGAGCTTCATTGGTGAATCTAATTTTAGCTCTGACCCATCCCTTCTCCCTGGGCGCCCTCTGCCCTGAAGCAAGAGGGGCCTGGACCCAGCTGCTCCCTGCTTCCCTTGGGCTCTCCCCAGTTGCCACAAAGGAGTGTGCAGGGCCTGCCCATCTCCAGTGCCCTCCCAGCTTCTTGGAGGGGCAAGGCTTGGCACTCCCCACCAGGTTAGACAGCAGAATCGGTTGGGTACCCAGGGTCAATGTCGTCTTGTTAAACTCCCCAGCCTTGGGCAGGGGAAGGGGGAGCTGTCTGCCTCTTGGCCTCCAGCTCTTCTCTGTTTCTGTGCACGAGCACAGCTGGTACTGCAGCTTGTGGTCATTAAGTGAGCCAATCTGCTTCCCGTCTGCCTCTGTTCTCTGGGCAGCACCTTTGGGAGTACTGCTGTGTATGGTCCCTGGGGAATCTCACAGCAGCTGGGAAGGAGTTCTCTGCCTCCTTGGGGCCATGCTACCTGGGCGGGTGCTGAGGAGTGGTCTCTGCAGGGCAGTCCAGTGCAGACTGGCTCCACGAAGGGGCTAAGAGCCCAGATGGGACATTATGCCTTTGGGCCTCTCTCACATTACCCAAGCGTTTGGGGGCAAGCCAATACATAAATCAGGAAGGTTAGTCGGATCAAACTGTCTCCCTGAGCCAGAGCTGGAGAGCGTTAATATGCCATTTCACTCATCCTGTACTGGAGCCTTAAAGTGTCTGAGGCCCTGGAAGAGTCAGCAGCAGAGCTGACGATCATCTGTCCCATGAGTTGGATGCAGGGGTGTCCGGTGCAGCCGTGCAGGGTCAGTTCCAGCGTGCCGCTCTGGGTTAGCTCTGTTGGCAGCTGCAACTGCTCACATCTTCCATTGCTGTGGCAACTTCTTAGGTTCCTTGGCATAGAGCTGGGCCTAATGGCTTCTGGGCACCAGACAGGGCTTGCAGAGGATAAAGCTGCAAAGGGCCTGCTGATTTGACAAAGTATTTCCCCTGTGCTGGGATGCACTTGCAGAGCAGTGTGAAGGGCTCTTAGGCCCTGGGCGGGTATCCGTTTTCCCTGAGTGTTTACACTGTGAGGTTGTTCCTTTCAAGAATTCCTGAGGGGAGTTCAAAGGGGGCTTTTCTTTGAGCGATTTGGAGAGCGAGAATGAGAGTGAGACTTGAAGAGGGAACAGGGGCCGGAGGTGCCTTTATCTGCAGAGAATTGCTCCAGCTTTCCTGATAGAAGCTGCTGCCGCCTCTTAAACAGCTTAGTGCAGTCAAAAGACAGGCAGACTTGAAAGGCTGTTTTACAGTGAGATCAGCGGGGGCCACGAGGCAGAGAGCGGGGCACAGTGGAGCGGAGGAGGCAGGCTCCTCGGTGGGGGGGCTATCAAAGGGAGGCCCTGGCTGATCCCTACTGCCTCTGCCCCCAAAGTCCTGTCTGCAAAAGCTGGCCATCTGTCAGCCTACCCTCCCTGACCAGGACCGATAGCCCTGACTCTTGGGGGGCTGGGTGTGGCCCCACCGGGCGGGCTGGTGTCAGTGCAGCGCATTGATCGCCCGCCGGGCGGGCCGGGCCGCAAGCCGGGCAGCGCGTGCTTAATGTGATTGAAAGGCAGTTAAAATGGCGGTGACCTTTTCAGGAGGAATTAGATTGCCTGCCAAGACCGGTTAGAGGGAGTGATAACGCCAGCTGAAGAAGCTGCCCAGCCGACTTCAGAGAGAGGGAGGCAGAGGCAGGATGAGCAGGCTAGTGGCGAGGCCCATTTAAACTGCGCTGTGCATGCTGACAGAACAGAGATTGCTGTCCTTGTTAGATATGAAAGAAGTGAAGAATTGCAGATAAGTACCTGTATCCCATCATCCCCATCCCTCCTCCTAGACTAGGGCCCCTTCATCATCCTCAGCAAAGCTTCCCACCAGGCCCCCTGGGGTTGGTCTGATGGATCACATGGGTTACCTCAAATGTAATCTGCTGTGGGAAGCAGTGAGCAAGCAAGAGTTTCGGTTGAGACACTTGGCTGAGGGGAACAGCCTTAGAGATGGTGACCTGGGGTTACTGAGGAGAAGCTCCAGATAGCTCGGATTGGTATTTTAGGACAAAATAACCAGACAGAACAGGTGAGCACTGAAGTAGGTCCCACTGGAGTTAGATTTTTGAAAAGACTAAAGGAAATAGGTTTTATTTCAAGAAAGTAAGTTGGAAGGAATTTTTGCTGCCTTGGAGGCACTTTGGCTTTCCCAATTCTAGAAGAAATACTTCAGCTGTGTGCCCAAGCTGTTGATTGTCCTTTCAGAACCATAGATTTTCTTTTTTTTTTGAGACGGAGTTTCGCTTTTGTTACCCAGGCTGGAGTGCAATGGCGCGATCTCGGCTCACCGCAACCTCCGTCTCCTGGGTTCAGGCAATTCTGCCTCAGCCTCCTGAGTAGCTGGGATTACAGGCACGCGCCACCATGCCCAGCTAATTTTTTGTATTTTTTTTTTAGTAGAGACGGGGTTTCACCATGTTGACCAGGATGGTCTCGATCTCTTGACCTCGTGATCCACCCGCCTCGGCCTCCCAAAGTGCTGGGATTACAGGCTTGAGCCACCGCGCCCGGCCAGAACCATAGATTTTCTAACCTGCTCCTGCTGTTTACATAAAGGGCAGAACGCAGAGCCTAGTGTGTCCCCAACATTCCACTAAGAGATCTGCAGTTAGGGAAAAAAGATGCTTTTCCTGGGCACCATGGAAAACCTGGGCAGGACAAGGGGCATCTGGGCTAGAGAAGCAGACCACAGGGGAAACCTAACTATACAGCCCTTAAGACAAGCCTGCTTCCACCTGTAGTCTAAGGAGGTATGTGACTCAGGAGCCATGCCTTTCCTCTCTTGTCCTCCATCTGGCTCCTGGATCCTGGAGAAGAGGCCTACAGTGGTGAGCCGTAGTCCCTCCTGTGTGTTGGTTTCCAGTGAGAGTTCACCCAACTGCATTTGAGGAGCCAGAGCTCCTCATATCTGGAAGGGACATGCTGGAGAGAGGACATGGGAATGATTGGTTTCAAGTCAGGTGGCAATGATGTGGGCATAAGAGTGGTGAGATGGAGGAATTTCCCAGGAAGCTTCACAGGAAATGGAAGCCTGCAACTGTATCTTTAAGCCCTGGAGGTGAATGCATTTCTAAAATCCAGCATGAAGCCCCTTTGAACCAAACAGGTGGAGTGAGTAGGGAGGAAAAGGGTGTTAAGACAGTCAGCAGTGCATGGTGTCTGCCCTGTCCAGATCCTGACCTGAGGTGTTTCTTATCTTTCATGAGTTCCTTAGATATAAGCTGCTTCCAAGTAGCTGAATGAGAAATCATGAAGCAAACAGGCAGAGCAGCTTTGGCACAAATCTTTTTTTTTTTTTTTTTTGAGACAGAGTCTCACTTTATCTCCCAGGCTGGAGGCTAGAGTGCAATGGCACAATCTCACCTTACTGCAACCTCCACCCCCCAGGTTCCAGAGGTTTTCCTGCTAGCCTCTCAAGTAGGGGATTACAGCATGTGCAACGATGCCTGGCTGATTTTTGTGGTTTTAGTAGAGATGGGGTTTAACCATGTTGGCCAGGCTGGTCTCAAACTCCTGGCCTCAAGTGATCCACCTGCCTTGGCCTCCCAAAGTGCTGGGATTACAGATGTGAGCCACCACATCCAGCCTGACACAATCTTTTATCTGGCTATTTCTTGATAAAACTTCAGTGCCAGAAGTATGAGGCAAGCGGGTAAGAGGTGTTGTAAGCCCCAGGGCATGGGCACATAGGCCTTGCCCTAGCTGCTGCCTCCTTTGGTGTGCCAGTTCTCCAGAGAAGGGAGCCCCAGGTGCTAATGTCCCCCAGTGTAGCTGTGCTCCTAGTCCCAGCCAGTGGCAGGTGTTGGAACAACACACTGCTCGAGGCGGCCTCGGAGTGGAGAGGGTTGGGCTGCTGCCCTCTGACTCCCCACCACCTTCAGTTATCTCTGTCGCCTGTTGGGAGGGGTGAGGAGAGGTGCAGGGCACCAAGGAGCAAGGCACCTTCTGTCCCCTGTGGCAGCTGACGGGATTTAATCGCCTTTTGGAACACAATTGTTAAGCTAGGACAGAGGGAGTGCAGGCAGAAGGAGCAAGTATCAATGGTTTTAAACGGCGTCTGTCTCTCTGCGTCTCTCCTGATGTGAGGCAGTGAAACACGTTATCGAGGAGGCCCGGAAAGTGGCTAAGTGCGTTTGACACACGCCAACTCCCTGCCTCCACACTGGATAATTGCATTGTCAACTGTTCAGCGAGGTGGCAGGTGACACTGCAGGCCGATTGATTGTCCCGCATCACAGCTCCCCAGACTGTCAGCTCCCCAATCGATGGCGTTTACACAAGACACCGTAACTGCATCTGTAACTAATTCCAGTGTAAAACTCTCCGGAAGCTGCTGCCCTGCCCTCCGTGTTGGAGAGCGCAGGCCTCTGGAGGGCCCTGAGACTTTCCTTTCTCCCTGGGCTCTGGTTTTGTTGGGAGCAGCAGGTGAGGAAATCAATGGCTCCTTTTTTGTGGTTTCAGGTTCCAGGACGATACTGCCCCCAGTAAACGGGCATCTCCAGTTTCTCAATCGATCATCTGATCAATTGATTAAATTAACAGTGATTTTTTCCCCCCTCCCTTCTCAATGACCTAGGAAGAAATGAGTTTATGGGAGAAGAGTCATTTTTATAAAATGTAGACCTGTGTTTCATTTCTGCACTTAGCCCTCTCCCTCTTTGTTGCTAAGTTTTCACTCTGAGGAGAAGGATTTTTTTTTTTTCATTTCCCATGCCACCAGGCAACTCTGGCACTACCCTACTGAGTATCACTGACCATCAGGCTTAGGTTGCCTATGGGTGGGGGCCCAGGCCGTTATGCCACTTTAAGATGGGGCAGAACTGCAGCAAGGGGGCCTCCCTGGTGACTGAAGGGTACTCTAGGTCATCTTGGAGGTCCGGGGAGCTGAGTTCCTTCCCTGGATAGTAGCAATAGGAGTGGCAGCTTGCCTGTTATCCCTGGAGCTACATGGAAGAGGAGCCAGAGACTTGGAAAGGAGCTGTCTGTGCCATCTTGCCTCTGAGTACTGGCTTGGGATATTCCAGCAGCTGAGAACATAAAATGACTGTGGAGCCTTCCTCTCCAAGCAGGAGGGGGGGCAAGCTGGCGGGGGCGCTGTCTGCATAAAACGGCTTTATGGCCATTTCTTTTTATTATGATTCTGCCAGAAGTCAGCAAGTGACATTTCATTAAGAAAATAAAGTTTAATGTGCTGGGAAAGAGGTTGGAGCAGGCTGGGGCAGCACAAGAGTAAAACTAGCAGCAGCAGCCTGTTCTGAACACCTGTGGGGGTAGGGAGAGGTTCCCAACATCTGTCTCAGTGGGAGGGGTCAGGGTCAGAGTGAATGGCTCAGACCAGAGGCAGAGGCCTTTTCTTTGGCAAAGAAAGCGTGTCGTGCTGTCCATCCTGCCTGACTGGCCAGAGGAACAAAGTGGCTGCCCAGCTGGGAGCTGGGATCTGATAAGGAAAGTTGTGTCCTGAGAGGTTTCTCCAGGCCACCAGCTAACTAGGAACTAATAGAGCAGTGTTTAGCCAGTACTGCTAGGATGTGCTGTGTGGCATCAGCCATGAGCCTGGCCAGCTCTGCTGGGTAATGCTGAGATCACAACAGTGCGTCAAACTTGGGACCTTGCAGCTTCTGGTCTGGTAAGGGACAGTGACAATATATGGTAATATGATTTTGGAGTTAACACAGGAGTCTGGATGGACACCAGGGAAGGGACACCTGTGTATAAGAACCTGGGAAGCCCCATCCGCCACGCAGAACACCTTGAGGATAGGGATCAGATCTTGAAGCTCTCTATTCTCAGCATGGAGACAAACAGGAAAAGCCCAATAGAGGTGGAAAGAATGGTGTTGAGGTGAGAGTTCTTTCCTTTAGCAGGGATTTAGAGAGCAGCTGCTCTGTGTAGGCACTGTGAGTTAATGGTAGGAGGCACCGTTGGGCTGAGTCAGACTTGCAAAAGGAGGAAGCATGTGTATTGTAGACCAGGAGGGAGAAGGTTCTAGGCAGAGAGCAGGAGGTGCGGAAGCATGGGGGCATGAGAAAGCACTTAGGATTTGGGAGACCACAGTAGCTATGTTCAATGGAGTATGGGTCCTGGGCCAGGCATGGTAGGCAGTAAGACTGCAGAGAAAAGGACTTCAGGCCACAGGGCTGCTTTACATGTTGAGAAGCTGGGGCTTTTCCTGGCAGCTTTGGGGTACCTGTTTTCTCTGCTTTGCCATGGAGCCATACTGGGTTCACATGTGGTGCTAGGGTTCTCTGCTTTCCACTTATAAGGCAGAACTAGGCTGAGCAGAGGATGAGGCCGGCTGCTGAGCTGCATGTACCTGGGGAAGGGGGGTTGTCAGGGCTTGGGGGCCACAAGCTATAAGTGAACCTGATAGCTACATTCTGATTGATGGTAGAGTTTGTCTCCCAAACTGTCAGAGGGTTTATAGAGGTGCCACTCACCCACAAGGCGGGAATTGCTTGTCAGGACACCTGGCCGTGAACAGGAGACAGAGCTGTAACTTGGTGTTTTCTCAGCTTAATGGCCCTGCTGCTGACCTGCCTGCTGCCTCAAGTGTGTCAGTGCCTCAGGATAGAGGGCAAATGAGGACTGTCAGGGAGAGGTGGAGCCCAGGCAGTGCCCAGCATCTTTCTTTCCCAGGGCTGCTTACCTTCGGGGCGGGTGGTATCTGTGTGAGACCAGAGACTGGTGGGGTTAGAAGGGAGAAGGATCAAGACTCAGTGTTTTTCAGAGCTTGAAAGATGGAGAACATTCCAGATGGGGTGAATAGCATGAGCAGGGGTCTTAAGAGCAGGATATGCAAGGTATGTTTGGGGTTTGGTGAGCAGCCTCTGTGTCCACATGCATGGCATTTGCGGAGTGAATAAGTAGAGAGCGAGAGTAGAGACATAGATGGATCCAGATCTTCACAGATCTGGCTGAGGAGCCTGGGCTTGGTTGTGCATGCATTAGGGGGCCATTGATGGGTTTGGAGCAGGAGGAAAAGTGGTCAAAACTCAGTGGTAAGCAGAATGAGGGAGCAGACAGGAGGCCTGAAGACCCCTTACAAGACATACCCTAATGAGAGTATAAGGACCTGAGAGGAAAGAATGGACAAGCAGAAATGCCTGATATCATCAGGCAGAACACTGAGCTGCTTCCTCACTTTAAGGATTTCCTTGTTGATCCCAATAGCCATAGTCTTTTGTCCCTGGCAAGGCTGTGCTGGCTAGTGAGGTGTGGTCTGAGACTCACTGGGAAGAAGTGGGAAGCTGGGGGGAGCAGCTCTGTAGCCCTTGACCCTGGGCTATCAGGAAGGGCAGTCCGGGAAGTCAGAGAAATCACCTGGCAGGTGAGCAGGCCTGGTGTAGCCCCTGCAGTTCGCCCCTCCGCATGAGCTGAGAGTCCTCCTGTGGCTGTGCCAGATGCACCTCAGGGTCAGCCGCCTGCCTGGCCGATGGCCTGGCCTCCGCCCAGCCTGGCTGCCTTCATGGACTGGTTTGAGAAGTAGGTGTGCATGCCTGTCCTCCCTCGTCTGTCCCTTTTTAATCCCTTTGTAACTGCACTTGTCCAGGAATCTGGGCTGAGTGAGGTGGAGATGAATAATTAATGTCAGGCGCTTCAGACACCAAATATTTGAACAGCTGCCTAGTGTTTTTGCTGGCAAGGACCTAGCGGCCAAAATCAGGATGTTGGCCGGGGGTACCACTCTGTGGCTCTGATTGGCCTTAGCCAGCCTGTTCTCTCCTCTGATGGACTTGTCAGGATGGATAATAGGGCATAGGGGAGGCCCAGCTCCTTTCCTGTGAAATTCCTAGACCTGAAATTTTCTGTCCTCTTCCTGTTCTTCCTAGACCTGGAATATAGGTGGACAGCAGGCCTGGGGCTGAGTGTCCCCCAAGGATGTGACATAATGTATGAATGGGCTAGTTTATGAGCAGAGACCACTTGGAGCAGCATGCGGTGGCAGGGAAAGATGAGGTTTGCAGAGTGAAGGGCCTGAAATGTCAGGGTTAGGGGCACTGAAGTATCTGGCTGTATATATCCCAGGCCCAAGTTTCCCTCTGGACCTTATGATGTCCAAAGCCTAACCCCTACCTGGAGGCAACAGGAGGGGCACCCTTGGCCTAGTCTTATTGTCCCCAGGCCCTCCTCACACCCTGCTTCCCACAGGCTCTGGCTTCATCATGTGCAGCGGCAAAGAGAATCCGGACAGTGATGCTGACTTGGATGTCGATGGGGATGACACTCTGGAGTATGGGAAGCCACAGTATCCTTGGAGCACCATGGGGGCTGGCAGGGCTGATGGGGCAGGCCACAGAGAATAAGAAAAGTAGCTTTCTCTGGTATTCACCTGCGCCACCCCCTGGGCCAGAGTCTCAGCTTTGGCCAGGAGGAGCACGCTCTCCTGAGGATTCAACCCTATGGCCTGCTGCAAAATTAGGATCCATTGTCCTTGACCACCACACCAGATACACAGAGGCTGACGTCATCCCCTGCACAGGCGAGGAGCCTGGTGAAGCCAAGGAGAGAGAGGCACTCCGGGGCGCAGTCCTAAAGCAAGTGTGGGCACTGGCTTGGGCAGGTGGGGCAGAGAGACAGGAAGCCCTGAGGCAGGGGTCAACCCAGTACTGACCCTCAGGGCTGTCCTGCCTGCCTTCAGGCCTGATTTTGTTCTTCCTCCCTCCTTTCCTCCAGTGGTGGCCCTCCCAGCACGCGTATCACGCCTGAGTTCTCTAAATGGGCCAGTGACGGTAAGTCCTGCCCCAGGTTAGGAATAATGGGGGAGAGGTGGCATTCCTGGATGGTGGTAACTGACTCAAGCCCAACCCCTCACCTGTGCTGCCCAGTCTGGCTGGAGTGTGAGTTGCCCCTCTGTCCCAGCAGAGATGCCATCCACCAGCAATGGTGAAAGTAGCAAGCAGGAGGCCATGCAGAAGACCTGCAAGAACAGTGACATTGAGAAGTAAGTGTTTGGCCAAGAGGGGGCCCTGGGATGGTGGTACTGGGAGGAGGGGCGCTTTGCTGCAGGAAGGCCTGCTGCCAGGGCTTCTGCTTCCCAAGTGCAGCTCAGTGCTGCTGCCCTGGGCACACAGCCGGCAGTGGAGCCCAGCTGGTGCTAAGCGTGACTCTGTGAATTGATCGCTGGGCCACGGCCCCAGGAGCCTTGGCGGAGGGAGGAGCAGTCCGCCCGCTTGCCTGCCCGCTACAGCGGCCTCCGCCCGGGGAATGTGATGTATGGCCGCCCAGCCCAGCTGGCGCACTTGATTCATCTCCAGTTTCTGTTTCTTAATCGGGAGCTAAATTGGTTTCATTTTTCTTGTCCCGGGTGGCACTCGCAGTGGGTTTTAGGCAGGAACATCAGGTCTCATCACTTCGGGTAGGAATTTTTGGCCTGGGTTCTCTGACAGAGGAAAAGGGATCCATTAGCGCTTCGCCCAGGGCTGGGCAACCCCTGGGCTGGATCCCTGGGAATCACAGGATTTGTTATCAGCTGGGCATTTCCCTGCCTTTCCAGAAGCCCAAGGAAGGCCAGTTCTGGCCTCAGGAGATGGCATTGTCCAGTCTGGCTGCCTGGTACTGCTGCCATTGGTCATTGCTTAACTCCAGTACCCACCCCACCCTCTGACTGCAGGCTAGGTTGCCTGGGGTTAAAAGGCAGCCTCTTCATTCCAGGGCCAGTGTTCCATCTTGCCTTCTGCCAGGAGAGTGGATTGCAGGCCGGTGCAGGGCCGGGTCGGTGGCCCAGGGTCACCTCCCATTTGTTTCCCTCCATTTTGTGTTGTCATAAATTCATTCCAGTCCGTTGTGGTTGATCAGTTTATCTCGGCCGGGGCTGCGAGTGCTGCTGGCATGATGTATGGGCCGCGGCGCAGGGCCCGGCTGCCCATGAATCACTGCAGCTGCTCCGTGTCAGCGCCGGAGCGGGCTGTATGGGTTCGGCGCAACCAGCTTGTTGGGGGGAGGAATGACGTATGGATGTTTATTTAATAATTCTCTCCTACTCCAGCTGAGCGGGGCAGGCGGGGTTGTAAGGGGCACCCACCCTCGTCTGGAGGGGCTGCTCATAAATCAGAAAGACAAGATCATTAATCAGGGATGGCGCCCGAGTGGGAGGTAGGGGCAGAGCCAGTGGTTTCCATGAAGGTACAACCCACCCAAGGCTAGGGGAAGCCAGGATTTCTGTCCCACCTGTGTGAGCACAGGCACCCGGAGGCAGGGATCTCTATGATGAGGTAGAGACTGGCTCAGTCATGTGCAGAGCTCTCCACTGGGTCTGGATCTGCTGAAATTGGGGTGACTTCTCTATTTCTTATCCTAGATCTGTTTTACCACTCAGGGAAAGGGAAACATAGGATGCCATGGCTTCCTCCAGGAATCCCCACCCCATCCCCTGGAGGGACTCAGGAATAGCCCACAGCCATCCTGGACCAGGAGTTGGAGGATTGGGTATTTCCCCAGAGCAAAGATCAGAGGGCAGGTGTGTGCTGACCACACCCAGGATAGGTAGGCTCTCTAAAGTTGGTTATTGGTCCTCAGTGTGGCCTTGTAGCTCTTGGAGATGGCATGGGAAATGGCCTTGCTCTCTCTTGGCCTCATTCTTTTTTGCCATTCCAGCTTTAGTTGTCTGATGTGGGGTCTAGGAGTTAGTTCTCCATTCTGGGGTAGGCTGCTCCCAGCTGCAGGCCTTAGTTTCCCCATCTTTGAAATAACCATGTAGGATTAGGCAATTTCTCAGCTTAGTCCTTGGAGTGGAAGGGAGCACAGCTACAAATCCTTGTCACCTTATTAGGAATTTATCTATAATTCAGACGGGGATGGCACATATGGCACTGTGCAAAATGCCAGGGAAGGAGCCTGCTATTTGGATGTTTGTGAGGGGGGAAGGGGTGGTAAAGGCTTAAAAGAGCCAGAGGGGTAAATGGAAGCCCCCAGGGATTCAGCCAGTACCAGGGGGAACTAGTCAGAGCCTTTCTTGGCATCCCTGGAGAGAGGCAAGGCAGAGAGAGAGTCATGGACCCTAGGGTGATGAATTTAAGTGTCCCTGATAAGGGACACAGCCACTAAGGAGTCAGCGCTCTGTGTTGCCGCTAGCTCCCCAAAAGAAAAAGACCAGAGATTGAAGTTTGTTACTGCCCATGAAATGTGACCACTACCCTCCTTGCGCTTCCATTACCACTCCCGTCCAGCAGTGACAGACCACCTGTAAGCTCTCAAGCTTCCTAAACTGATGGTCTGCCCTAGACTGCAGAACAGGTGCCCCCAGGAGACTGTCCTTGCCCACAGTCTACCTCCCTTGTGATTCCCCCACCTCAGTCCAGCCTCTGCTTCCTGATTGAGTACATCTGTGAAACACGAGCTGTTCTGTACCCTGCTCTTCCAGCATGCTCAGCAGGTTCCTGCTGCCCACGAGATGATCTTCAGCTCCTTCAGGTGTGGCATTTGAGGCCCTCCTGCACGCCGTCTCCCTTCTCACGGTAGCACTTTGCCTACACATGGGCCTTCTAGCCAGACTGGGATGATAGCCTCTGTTTCTGCTATTCCCTTGGCCTGGGGCACCACTTCCTCCTAGCTGTAGCCAGTATAGTCATGGTCAGTCACATAGTTATCAGTTGATCACGGAATCAGTCTGCCAGGTTTGAATTCTATCTCCCTGACTCTGTGGGGACCTTGAGCAAGCTATTTAATCTTTCTGTGCTTTAGTTTCTTTGTATATAAAATGGAGATATTAGAATCTTCTCATGGGGTTTTTGTGAGGTGTAAATAAGATAATTATCAATCCCTCAGTACAATCCCTGGCATTTAGTAAGTGCTTAACAAATTTTAGCTATTTTATTTGTATGATCATTATTATTCCCTATGGCCAATCTCCTATACCATCTTTTGTACTCTTCTAGGAAGCATTCTTCTCCCTCTGTGAGCTCCCCTGGGTCCTGTTCACTTGTTTTAGGAGGGTGGGAAGGTTCCGTGAGAGAGTCCTAGGTGTTCCCTGTTCAGCATTGCAGCCCAAGGAGTCCCAGAAATGCTGAAGGGACCTTCTAGTGCCAGGCTTGGGCCACAGACCGAGGACTACCAGGGCATCTGCTATGCCTAGGAAGAAGTGACAAGGAACACTGGAGGCAGGCCTGGCTGTGGCAAAGGGACCTAGATCTCGGGGGACCCATCCAATCCTTGCGTCCAGTCCCCCTTTCCCTGGAGGTTGGACAGGCTCTTTATTCAGCAGACATTTGCCCATGCCCCATGCCCGAGGTTGGGTTCTCGGCCATAGTCAATACTGGTGGAGTAAGCAGCCTGCCCTCAAGTAACCCACACTTGGGAACTTTACACTGCTGTGGTAGAGTTCACACGGGGGTCAGAGAGCCACTGTGCAGTGCTGGCTTGGGGGTCTGGAAAAGGCTTCTGGGAGGACATGGGAACAAAACTAGGTCTGAATGATGACGCAGAGCTAGTGAGTCAGGCGAGGGGGTGCAGAGGGGTCACAGTGCAGAGGCCAAGGCAGTGAAAAAGGTGGCATGGATGGTGGCACATAGGAGTTGAGCATAAAACGCGTGGTAAGGTGCTGAGGGATGCAACAGGCTGGGGCTGCACCGAGTGTGGCAGAGCTCTACTCTGAGCTGAGCGCTGATTGTTGGAAGTCACCACAAGAGATTCGCTTTGAGAATGTGAATTCTTCCAGGTGCTGGGAGAGTGCAATGGAGATGAGGAGCCTGGAGGCAGAGAGGCTGTCTGGAAGGTTAGTGGAGGAATCAGTAGAAGACATTGGAGAGCCTGGACTAGTGGTGAGGGGAAAGAAGTGGAGAGATTCCGGAGATACTAGGAGAGAAGACAGATTGAGGTTGTTGGGAAGACTGCGAAGGAGGGGTTGAGAATGGTTCCCTGGTGTCTGGTGTAGAAACTCATCTGGATGTGAGTATAGGAACAGAGAGGGTGAGGAGTTTGGTTCTGGAATGTGGAATTTACAGATTAGGATTATCAGAGGAAGGGGCAGGCAGGGATGCCTAGGGGACATTTATGTATTTGGTTCTGGAATTCAAGGGAGATGTAGGCAGGAGGTGCAGATGGGAGATGCCAGCCTGTTACCCAGCCATGTCTTCCTTTTTACAGAATCACTGAAGATTCGGCTGTGACCACGTTTGAGGCTCTGAAGGCTCGGGTCAGAGAACTTGAACGGCAGCTATCTCGTGGGGACCGTTACAAATGCCTTATCTGCATGGTGAGCAGAAAAGAACCTAGGGTGCCCTTGGTTAGGCTTCTGCGCCCTCTGGGGGATTTGGAGAGGGTCTCTGCACTGATTTGGGCTCTTTGGAGGGTGGGCCTGCCTCAGAGTGACCCCTTCTCTGTCCCTTCCTCCCTAGGACTCGTACTCAATGCCCCTAACGTCCATCCAGTGTTGGCATGTGCACTGCGAGGAGTGCTGGCTGCGGACCCTGGTGAGGTGGCATGGGGGTCGGAGAGTGGGAGGCCATTCCAGTCACTGCCCAGATATCTGTGCTTATGCCTGAGCCTGCCTGGGGGAAGTGGGGAGCACAGGCAAGGGAGAACACAGCCAGGAGCCAGGATACTGACCTCAGCTCGCTGCCTTTCCTCCCCCACTGCAGGTTTAGTAACTTCCCCCCCTCCATGAGTTCACTGCATTCTCCCTTCCCCTCCCCTGGCCCCCGAAGGCCCACTGCATCACACATACTGGTGAGGCCCCAGGTCAGGAGGAGGCTGGCTGTGGGTAAACAGGACCAGGGCCTTGGCCCCTCCCCCTCCCATTACTAAGCTCCTTCTGCTCCTGCCCCTGTTCTTCGCTCAGGAGCAGCCATTAAAATGTCGCCCGGAGACAGCAATAAAAGGCTCGGACGTGGGCTCTGTGTCCTGATCAAAGGCCGTGTGTAATCTTGTTAGGGCTGCGGCTGCCACAGCTGGACCCAGCCTTGTTCTCATTACCGGGGCTCCTGCTGCGGGGCTGGCCAGGCGGTTTGATCCTGGCGTCCCACCAACACAGGAGCGTGCCTGCCTGCTCATAGAAGCTGCCTATGCGTCCCTAGCCTGGGCTGACAGGACCAAGGTCCCAGCACACACTGGTGCAGAGAGACATGGCTTCAGGCCCAGGTGCTCAACGTGCACACACGTGGCACATTGTGTAGACCAGAGTCCTCCCTGTTCTCCCTGCAGGGTGCCAAGAAGCTCTGCCCTCAGTGCAACACGATCACAGCACCCGGAGACCTGCGGAGGATCTACTTGTGAGCTATCTGCCCCAGGCAGGCCTTGCCTCCAGCAGCCCCACCTGCCCCCAGCCTCTGTGACAGTGACCCTCTCCCTTTGTACATACTTGCACACAGGTTCCCCATGTACATACATGCACATACTCACACACACATACACACACATTTACACATGCAGGACTCTGGAGCCAGAGTAGAGGCTGTGGCCCAGGCACTACCTGCTGGCTCCCACCTATGGTTTGGGGGCCATACCTGTTCCAGCTCTGTTCCCAGGGTGGGGAAGGGAGGTGGGGGTGGGGGGAGTAGTGGGGCACGGCTCCTGAGATCCAGCTCCCAGACTGACAGATGGACAGACATGCAGACACCAGACTGAAGCACATGTAATATAGACCGTGTATGTTACAATGTTGTGTATAAATGGGACAACTCCTCGCCCTCTACCTATCCCCTCCCCCTTTGGTTGTATAATTTCCTTCTTTTTTTAAGAACCCCTGGAAGCAGTGCCTCCTTCAGGGTTGGCTGGGGGCTCGGCCCATCCACCTCTGGGATACCTGCCTCTCCCTCTCCTGTGGTGTCCCTTCCCTCTCCCATGTGCTCGGTGTTCAGTGGTGTATATTTCTTCTCCCAGACATGGGGCACATGCCCCAAGGGACATGATCCTCTCCTTAGTCTTAGCTCATGGGGCTCTTTATAAGGAGTTGGGGGTTAGAGGCAGGAAACGGGAACCGAGCTGAAGCAGAGGCTGAGATGGGGGGGCTGGAGGACAGTGCTCCTGGCCACCCAGCCTCTGCTGAGAACCATTCCTGGGATTAGAGCTGCCCTTCCCAGGGAAAAAAGTGTCTCCCCGACCCTCCCATGGGCCCTATGGTGTGATGCTGTGTCTGTATATTCTATACAAAGGTACTTGTCCTTTCCCTTTGTAAACTACATTTGACATGGATTAAACCAGTATAAACAGTTGCTGCCTGTGTGTATGTGTGTGCGGAGGTGGGGGAGCTGTTGGGCGGAGGTGGGCTGAAGCAGTTAGGGGGTTAATTCCTGGCGGCAGGATGGGGGAAAGGACTTAGCTATAGGTGTGCTACACTGTGTAGGGTTGGTCGGCTCTGAGGCCCTGGAGCATTTGGCTTGGATGGGGGTTGGGCTGGGGATCTGGGCTCCTGACTATTGATGGGTAGGGACTCTAGGTTAATTCTTTATCGATGCAGAATCGTCAGCTCATTAATCACAGAAGAGGTCAGAGCTTGGGGGTATAGAGAGGATGCAAGGTCTATCCCCCAACCTAGGGCAGGAGTGGCCGTAAGCTTGGGTGCAAACACAAGCCCCAGGCCTCTATCCCTTTCTGATCCCCTGAAACATACCAGAGACCACAGTGGGATCACCATATCAGCCTCCCACGCTTTTGTTCTATTCTCCAAAGGTATCTCGAGTGACCATCGTCCCTGTAGCTACTGCCTAGATCCTCAAATGGAAAGAATGGAAACTCTGTTATCCAAGATGGACCTTCAAGTCTCCCTGTGCTCGGAGAACGAAAGCTGGGCTGCTAGCACTGGACAGATGGCACTTTGACCCCCACAGCTTCCCACTGTCAGTGAGGTAGCTCACCTTCTAGAAGCCTCCCAGGCACGTGCTCAAAGATACATGTAAGTCCTCACCGACAACAGACAGCATTTGGAGAAAAACACTCAAGGCCCCAGAGTAGCTCCACGACTCCAGACTTGTTTTGACATCTTCTTGCACACCAGGCCCATCTGCCCAAATCCCCACCGTTAGTTGCCCATATTCTCTGGGATACCCTCAGTGAATTCCTCAGAATTGGGTCCAGTTGGCAGCTGCTGCCACCCCTTGGACCCAGATGAAGACAGACAAGTCCCCCCTTGGAGCCCAGCAAAGGCCCTTCACAGCCCCACACCCAGCTTGATGAAACCCAGTATCCTGAACACAGGGATCCTGGGAATGTCCATGGCCTCTGTCAAGGGAGGCGGGTGGAGCAGCCCCAGCAGTGGCTGAGGGTCTGGGAAAGAAACAGGTTTAGAAGAGTGTGTAGGTGAGGGCAACGGAGAAATAAAGAGGAGACTCTTCATGCCCAGTTCCCATCAGGCCGACTTCTTTGATGTCTTTACTCTCCCATAGACTTGGACTCAGTAGGTCCTTGATGGCTGGTTACCACCACCGTGGGGGCCATATGTCTCTAAAAGGGGCCATTAACCCAGAGCGAGGGCATTCCGCTGAAGCCCACCCTGCTGTGGGAGCCTTGAGCTGTCTCATGGCACAGGCTGCACTGCCACCTGTTGGCCATGGCTAGGAATGCAGCCACACAGCATGGGAATCCCTGCCACCATAGTGGGGACTCACCAACGACTGATGGGCTGCAGACAGAACGTGGCTCTGGCGACAGAGGACCCATCATCCCCGAGAATATCAGGGGTCAGCTCCCATCCAGAGCTTTTCTAGCCATCTCCTTCACTACCGCCTAAGCACCTTGATTACCACGGTAAGCTCAATCAACAAATATTTATTGAATACCTACTATGTGCCAACATTGTGCAGCAGTGACTTCTGGAATGATAAATGATACTGAACTATTAGGCTGAATTCATCTCTCCTGCCTAGAGAGTTTCTAAATGGGTTTCCCTTTAAGGAGATGAGGAGTTTGCTATTTCAGTCCTAAATCCCCTTACCCTGGTCTCTAGGGCTTGGGAGTTTGGTTCCGGTCTTTAGGGCTTGGGAGTTAGCTTGTCCCACCTCCTGTTAGAATGCTGCTGCCTTCCTGCTCCCCGCTCTCTGGCAACTTTCAGCTTGCAACTTTCCCGGATCCGGCGGTTTCCAAGCAAAGTGTGGTGGAGCCGGGCAGGCCCCTAACCTCTGCATCCTTAGCTCCTCATCTGGCTTCTACCTGAGACTCCCAGGCAGTGAGGTCAGAGGAGCCTCTCTGAGTAAACTGCCAAGTGGGACCCATGTGGATGGTACTTTGCACTGTAGGGCTTTGCCCTGCTGGGGCAATGATCACAGCCCCTATCCCCCGCCTGACCCTACCCCTTATCGAGATACCTTCCCTCTGGCATTTCCCCACAAAGCTCACCTTCCTTTCAAGGAATCAAAACTCAATTCTGGCAACAGGTACAAAGTTTCAGTTATACAGGATGATGAAATTCTGAATTATGCAAGATACAAGATTATTCAGTTCTAGAGGTCTGCTATGTATATCATCCCTTAAATTTTAAGTATTGTACACACTTGAAATTTTGTTAAGAGAAGAGATCTTGGCCAGGCATGGTCACTCATGCCTGTAGTCCTAGCACTTTGGGAGGCTGAAGTGAGAGGATCACTTGGGCCTAGGAGGTTGAGGCTGCAGTGAGCCGTGACTGCACCATTGCACCCCAGCCAGGATGACAGAGTGAGACCCTGTCTCAAAAAAATAAATTTAAAAATGAAGAAAAAGAGAGTAGGTCTCCCGCTGCCCTTTGTCAACCTTTACAGCCTGCATGCCACAGGAATCAGCAGCCTGACTGGCACTTGTCCAAACACAACTCACTGTAAGACTCCCCCAGACACATGCCCCGGCATTCCTGCACCTTAGGATTCTGTGGTAAGCAGACCACCAGCAGACAGAGGTCCCCAGGAGACAGGCCTATGGGAATTTTCTACTTAGGAGACCACAGAGTCCCAAACGGCCACAGAGAGTTGAACCAGAAGAGGGCCCCACAGATGCAGGTGGTGGGGAGGTATCAGGCATTTATTTCTGGAGCAGAGGTGAGGTCGAGCAATGACCTCAGCAGTGGACACAGTTGCGCATGAAGTCGACACAGAGGCTCGTGTAGTAAGTAGGGTAGTCACGGAGGTGGCTGACATGTGCAGATGACACAAAGTCCACAGAGCGCACGAGGACCCGGCGTGCCAGGCGTGCCTCCACCATGCGTTCTACGTCTCTGGACTGGACTACTTCATCAGCCCTCGAGTAGAGGTAGAGCTCGGGCCAGCAAGAGCCCGCGTCCTGCAGCCTGTCATAGAAGTGGGTGTGGAAGAGGGCTGTGATGGGAGCAAGCAGGAAGTGGAATAGGACAACCACCAGGGCAAAGGCCACCAGCAGCAACAGGCGCAGTATGGCGGGCCAGTGCTCCAGGATGGCTGCCAGGGCCCGCAGAGCCCCTAGCAGGTTGCTGTCACCAGGAGCGCTGTCAAAGATGGTGCCCACCACCCGCAGGTGGCGGAAGCGATGGGTCTGCAGGAGCTCCAGCACGTAGCGGTATAGCATGACACCAGCGTTGCTGAAGACATGGAAGAGCAGAGGCTCCTTCTCAATCTCATAATCAAAGAGCAGCTCGAGCAGCTTCTGGGCCAAAACACGAAGTGAAGGGATGCCCAGCGACTCGGAGAAGAAAACCATGTGCCACGGGGCTATGTATCGGATTACGATGCAGCCCTGGGGAGAGAGGCCCAGTCAGTCCTCACAGATGAGGTCAGGGTAATGGGTTCAAGCTAAGGTCAGAGGGGCCCAGCAACCCCAGCCTGGAGGACACAGGCCATGGGCCCCACAAAGTCAGCAATGATGTAGGTCCTGCTTCAGCCTGAGCCCACCAGCTCGCCACCCGCAGACACCAGTGCCTTCTGGGAGGAGAAAGTAGACTCAGGGCCCATTTTTGAACTAATTGCTTCATGCTAGCCAAGCCCTCTTGGCCTGGGGTGGTATTTGAGGCCCAGAGCCTAAGCATGTTCTGGAGACATCTGGGCTGACCTAAGTCTCTTTACTCTGGTTCCCTCCTTTCTGTGCCTGCCTTTCCACCCTAGACCTTGCACATTTGGGGCAGGGCCTCACTGCTTGGCTATCCCCTTCCCCAGCACCTCAGCTCTGCACTGTCCCTACCTCCCAGACACAAGTATTACCCCCATAAGACCAGTACCGGAGACCTGGCCTGCAGGCCCCAGCCCTGACCACCAGAGGCCACTTCTGAGCCAGGCACACATCACTCCCATCACTGGTCACTGTCGCGTTTCCTCCCTGCCAGGCCCCTAAAAATAAAGGCCATTCTCTCTGGATTCAGAGACCTGACACCCAAATGTCTCTGGTTCCCAGGCCTGGGACCACTCCTCATACTTGCCCTGAAATTCCAAATATAGTAAACACTTGTTCCTTGAATTCTAAAATCTGGGCCCAAACTCCCTTAGGCTTCTGTGCTCCTCATGGCTGGGCCAAGAGTGCCACAATCTCCACACAGGTCCCCTTCTAGGTCAGTCAGAAGAGCCACCGTGCCTGGCTCTTAATCCCCTCTCACCCTCCTGTTCCAGAGGCAAAGGGCCCTTTGTTGGGGCAGTGTGACTTGGGAGAGTGCTGGGGTCAGACATGTCTGAGTTCAACTCCTGACACCACTACATATCAACAGTAAGAACAAGGAGCAGTTTACTTCTCTCTGAGTCTGGATCCCCATCTATAAGGTTATGGTGAAATTGGGATAGCACCCATCTCATAAGGTTATGGGTAAAATTAGATGGAAAAAAATGTATCTTAAGTGACTAAAGCAACACCTGGCACAAAGTAAACTCTCAACCAATAGCAGCAGTAATTAGTGACGTAGTAGTAACAAGGAGAAAATGGTTTGGACACAGTAGTTTAATGAGCCATGGCCAAACAGGGATGGTCAGCAGAGGTACCTTGCCATCAGCCCCCTGACTTCCTAGCCCTGGACTGCCTAAGTGTTCCTCCCAAGACTATGAAAAGGGGGCTGCTTAAGACCACCCACATTCCCCCAGATGCTCAAATCCAACAGAGGCCTTTCACTCCCCATTGTTTCTCCCTGGGAGCATTTGGAATCACACACTCCTAGAAATACTACCTTGCAGCCCAGTCTCTTCAATAAGTCGTTAACAAGAAAAAAGGGGATGTTCTACAGCCTGGACAACAGTGAGACCCCCATCTCTAAAAAAGAAAAAAAAAAAAGACCGGGTGCTGTGGTTCATGCCTGTATTCCCAGCGCTTTGGGAGGCTGAGGCGGGCAGATCACCTGAAGTTGGGAGTTCAAGATCAGCCTGACCAACATGGAGAAATCCCATCTCTACTAAAAATACAAAATTAGCAGGGTATGGTGGCACATGCCTATAATTCCAGCTACTTGGGAGACTGAGGCAGGGGAATCGCTTGAACCCAGGAGGTTGTGGTGAGCCAAGATCACACCACTGCACTCCAGCCCGAGCAACGAGAGAAACTCCGCCTCAAAAAAAGAAAAAAGAAATGGTGGGGCACAGTGGCTCACGCCTGTAATCCCAACACTTTGGGAGGCCAAGGTGGGCAGATCACAAGGTCAGGAGTTCGAGACCAGCCTGACCAATATGGAGAAATCCCATCTCTACTAAAAATACAAAATTAGCTGGACATGGTGGAGCATGCCTGTAATCCCAGTTGCTTGGAAGGCTGAGGCATGAGAACTGCTTGAACCGGGGAGGTGGTGGTGGGAGTGAGCCAAGCTCATGCCACTGCACTCCAGCCTGGGCGACAAAGCAAAACTCCATCTCAAAAAGAAAAAAATTAGCTTGGCATGGTGGGACATGCCTACAGTCCCAGATAACTCGGGAGGCTGGAGGCAGGAAGATTGCTTGGGCCTAAGAGTTGAGGCTGCAGTGAGCTATGATTGCACCACTGTACTCCAGCCTGGGTGACAAGGCAAGAGCCTGAATCTAAAAGCAGGTGGGGATGGGAACAGTTCTAGATTTAAAAGAGCCTTTGGAGTACAGTGGTGCAATCATAGCCTTAAGGAACAAAATAGATGCAATGTATGATCTGAGATTGGATCCTGGTTTGGGCACATCCACTGTAAAGGATGCTTTGGGGACAATTATGGAATCTGAATCTGGACTGGAAACTAAATGAGATGAACCTCCCTATCCCTGTGCCCATGCCCAATCTCTCATTAAACTACAATTCTACCTCCTGACAAGCTCCTCCATCCATCACCTTCCCTCTACTACCACCGTCAGCTCCAAAGTCCCGACTACCCTTTGTCCCTGGATCATGGCAAGCCCCTCTGAACTCACTTCTGGCTTCCAGCCCCAGCCCTCCAATCCCTCCCCCACTCTACAGCAAGGGACTTTTGTTTGTTTGTTTTGAGACAGGGTCTCACTTTGTTGCTTGGGCTGGAGTGCAGTGGTGCAATCTCGGCTCAATGCAACCAACCTCCACCTCCCAGGTTCAAGCGATCCTACTACCTCAGCCTCCCTGGTAGCTGGGACTACAGGTGTGTGCCACCACGCCTGGCTAATTTTTGTATTTTTGAGAGATGGGGTTTCACCATGTTGGCCAGGCTGGTGTCGAACTCCTGACCTCAAGTGATCCACCCACCTCAGCTTTCCAAAGTGCTGGGATTACAGGCGTGAGCCACCGTGTCCGGCCAAGAGGGACTTTCTGACTCACAAAATAACATCACATCCCTGCTTAAATCTCCTGAGGGCTGACCCCCTCCAAGCCCCACCTCTCACCAGGTGCCTGTACCTTCATTCTTTGTCCCAGCCACACTTGACTATTCCTGGTCCCCTGCCTGGCCTCAGGGATCTCAGGCTAATGAAGAAGCCAGACAAGTCAAGTCCAGTGAGCAGAACTCAGAAGCAGCTGAAACTGGCCGCAGAGTGAGGCTGTCTGTAAAAGGCAACACCAGAGCCCCAGCCTCGGAGACTGGGGAGAGGCTTCAAGCTCAGAACTACATTTTCCCCCTAATCCCTCTCCCATTCCAGGGCCACCCACACCTCAGGCAGGCAGGAAGTGGACCTGGGTGAGTGGAGGGACGCTGAGCGGAAGGGGGCTCAGCTGGCTTTTCTTCCACGTGCCCCCTGCTCCTCAGTCCAGGGCTTCCAGCTGGCAGCTGTGGCTTTCTGCACCAGGACCCCTGCGGGGGGCTGCCTGGGGGAGAGATCTAGGCTGAGGAGGGGAGGGTGGAGTTGGAGGCCCAAGAGGTGAGAAAAGCTTCCAAAATATAACCAGGTCCTGCTAAGGCCCTCTCCTTAGCAGTTACCAGTTACCACGGCCTCCGCATCCAACTCTTGGCTGGACAAAAAGAAGCACAAATCTTTTCCGAGAGGCCCTGCTAGTGTGGGAATGTGAAAGGTGCCATGGGCAGTGGTAAGACAGAAACTCACCTGGTGGGAAAGGAGGAGGTCCTAGGAGTACAAGCTATGCCCAGACACCCAGTCCCAGCTCCTGCTGCCCACAGAGGCACCGGCCGGTTAACAGGGACAGAAGCCTGGGCCAGCTCCATAACTACGGGCCACATCAAGACTGTGCCACCCACTGTGGGATGCAGGAGGGAGGAAGGGGAAGCCATCAGGAGACTAAAGGGCCCAGACCAGGTCACAAAGCTGGCAGCAAAATGGGGATAATACCACCAAGTCCCTATGACCCCCTGCCTTCCTCACAGGCTCTTTTTTTCTTTGAGACATAGTCTCTTTCTGTTGCCCAGGCTGGAGTGCAATGGCCCAATCTTGGGTCACTGCAACCTCCATCTCCCTGGCTCAAGTGATTCTCCTGCCTCAGCCTCCCAAGTAGCTGGGATTACAGGCACATGCCACCACACCCAGCTAATTTTTGTATTTTCAGTAAAGACAGGGTTTCACCATGTTGGCCAGGCTGGTTTCAAACTCCACGGGCTCAGGCCTGCCTCAAAGGTGTTCAGCCCTCACTGCAGCCCAGGGGAGAGGGCACCAGAGTACTCACCCTTTTGTGGTAGATGGCGCTGTACTTGGCAAGGTTCTTGTCCTTGCAGCCACCCCAGCCCAAAAGAATCACCACAGGCTGCTGAGTTTCTGCCTCCTTCCCACCTGGGCTGGGGCTGTTCTCTGAAACACAGATGTGGACTGTCAACACCAGAGCTGGGGTGGGGGTGGGGGAGACTGCCCAAGCCAGAGCCAGCAGCACTCTGGCTGCTGCAGGCAGGGAACAAACGGGTGCCAGGCCCAGGCGTCCTGCCAGCGCATGTGCTCCAGCTCCCACCCCGTGCTGCTCCAGCTGCCTTTCTGCAGGCCTCTCAGGAGACACCATGAGGTCACTGGACAAACCAACACAAGGGCACCTTTCTTTAGAGACTCAAAGATAGCCCAAGTGAGGAAAGTGAATACCTTCTCCATGCCCTTTCACCTTCTGATCCAGGGCTCAGCAAACTACAACCCCAGGGCCAAACTGGGCACACTGCCTATTTTTGTATGGCCTGTGAGCTAAAATAATTTCACATTTTTAAATGGTTAAAAAAAATCAAAAGAATATTTTGTGACACATGAAAATTACATGGAATTTAAATTTCAGTGTCCACAAATAAAGTTTTATTGGAACATGTCACACTCATTATTTACTTAGGGTCTATGATTCCTTTCACACTAAAAACAGCAGATTGGAGTAGTTACAAGACCAGGTGACTTGCAAAGCTTAAAATATTGACTGGCCTGGCCGGGCACGGTGGCTCATGCCTGTAATCCTAGCACTTTAGAAGGCGCGAGGTGGCTGATCACAAGGTCAGGGGTTCGAGACCAGCCTGGCCAAAATGGTGAAACCCCATCTCTACTAAAAATACAAAAATTAGTTGGGCGTGGTGGTGGGTGCCTGTAATCCCAGCTACTCGGGAGGCTGAGGCAGTAGAATCGTTTGAACCTGGGAGGCGGAGGTTGCAGTGAGCTGAGATCGCGCCACTGCATTCCAGCCTGGGCCACAGTGTGAGACTACATCTCAAAAAACAAAACAAAACAAAAAAAACCTGGCCCTTTACAGAAAGAGTTTGCCAGCCCCTGTTCTAATTCTATGAGCAGATAGAAGAAGAGGGTCTTTTTTGAGATAGAGTCTTGCTCTGTCACCCAGGCTGGAGGGCAGTGGCACAATCCTGGCTCAAGGCAGCCTCCAACTCCTGGGTTCAAGCAATTCTCCTGCCTCAGCTTCCTGAGTAGCTGGGATTATAGGCACCCACCACCACGCGCAGCTAATTTTTTTTTGAGACGGAGTTTCGCTCTTGTTACCTAGACTGGAGTGCAATGGCACGATCTCGGCTCACTGCAACCTCCGCCTCCTGGATTCAGGCAATTCTCCTGTCTCAGCCTCCTGAGTAGCTGGGATTACAGGCACGCACCACCATGCCCAGCTAATTTTTTGTATTTTTAGTAGAGACAGGGTTTCACCACGTTGACCAGAATGGTCTCGATCTCTTGACCTCGTGATCCACCCACCTCGGCCTCCCAAAGTGCTGGGATTATAGGCGTGAGCCACTGCGCCTGGCTAATTTTTTTTTTTTTAAGAGTAAAGGAGGGGTTTCACCATGTTGGCCAGGCTGGTCTTGAACTCCTGACCTCAAGTGATCTGCCCGCTTCAGACTCCCAGGAAGAAGAGGGTCTTAAAAGGATAAATGGATAGGACAGTGCAGATAGGGACATGAGACTGACTGACTCTGGCCTATACCAAGCCACCTACCCTGTCTGCAAGAGAATAATAACAGCATATATTTATTGAGGTTTAACAATACCCTAAGGCAGGTCCTCTTATACAGATGAAGAAATTTATGCAGAGTGAGGTTAAGATACTTGTCTAAGTAGAGTGTAGAGCTGGGAATCTGGCCCCTGCTCCCCACCGTAAACTACTCCAGCACTGTCTGTGCTGCCATCCCATCCACAGCTGGTGATATGTGAAGAGGCACAAGCCAGCCGCCGCCACCACCAGGGCTGCCTTTGAAGAAGCCTCCCTGCAACCTTGTCAAACAGACCTCATCTCATTTCCCCTGCAAAGTGAATACCCACCCCCTCAGGGGGACTTCTGTACAAGGACCATCTGTAGCCAGTTAATCTGCCCTCCCAAAAGGGCCGGCATGTACCCTTCCAAGGACCAAGCCACTTGGCTATGCTCAGCTGCCACCCTGAAATTTATGGATGCCGGTAGTGACCTGGCAACAGTAAATTTCAAGCCTAGCTAAGAGGATGGTAAATATAAATCACTAACCTTTGGACAAAAGGAAGACAACAATTTCCTGTGGAAATTAATGTGATTGAAAAGTTCAATGTTCCTGCTCTCTAGTAGTGGTGACTCTGGCCTTCAGAGATTAACTGCCCGCACCCGTGGAGGTCCCAGGCCTGGTTGCAACTCAGCCTGGAGCAGAAGCTGCCAAAGCCTCAGGACCCTGCTGACACCTGCCAACCCTCCCGGCCTCCACAGTGCTGGTTCAGCCTCTGGTGAGGGACACAGTCCCACAGGTCTATCTCAAGCAGCTCCAAATATTCTCACCACTTTTCCCAGCCTAGTGTCCCCATCTTCTTCCAGAAGGCTCTTTACCTGCACTAGCCTTTCTCAGTGGGGACCCGGCTCAACCTTGCTGGGTATGACTCTGCCCATGAGGCTCGGGCTACCACAGCCTCATGGAGAGTAATCCACAGCTAGCGTTTGAACCTGCTTTTGCATCTCCGAGGCCCAGCAACTGGATTTCCAAGACCCTATTCTGGGAGGCTCCCTTATCTCTGCAGCTGTCTGAGAATGGGCTCCCCTTCCCCTGCCTACAGGGTTTCCACATGTGCCTCCCCCGAGACACCAGCCAAAGGCTTTGGGATTTATTGTAAATGCAGAAAAAGCAACCAAGGGAGGTCACATTCCCTGGTGGACAGATGTCAAGGCCAGCCCCCACCAGCAGAGATGGTGCATTCCCCATTGCCAGAGTTTCAAACAGCTGCTGCTAGGCCTCCAAACTGCCCCTCCTCCTGAGGCTGGGATTTGTAACTCCGTTTTGCTGGCAACCTTGGCTTTACCAACTCAGGCAGAAATGACTCATCACCCTCCATGAAGCTGAATAAACCCTCAGAATATTAGCACCCTGGACAGACTATCTAGTCCCATAGCTGAAGCTTTCTGTAATATTCTTTATTGATTTATTTATTTTTGGAGACAGGGTCTCACTCTGTTGCCCAAGCTGGAGTACAGTGGCACAATCACAGCTCACTGCAGCTTCAACCTCCTTGGGCTCAAGCAATCCTCCCACTCTGCCTCCTGAGTAGCTGGGACCACAGGCGCATGCCCCCATAACCGATTCATTAAAAAAAAAAATTTTTTTTTTTTTTTCCAGAGGGAGTTTCACTCTTTCCCCCAGGCTGGAGTAAAGTGGCGGATCTTGGCTCACTGCAACCTCTGCCCCGTCTCCGCCCCCTGGTTCAAGGGATTCCCCTGCCTCAGCCTCCCAAGTAGCTGGCATTATGGGCACCTACCACCATGCCTGGCTAATATTTGTATTTTCAGTAGAGACAGGGTTTCACCATATTAACCAGGCTGGTCTAGAACTCCTGAGCTCAGGCAATCCGCCTGCTTCCGCCTCCCAAAATGCTAGGATTACAGGTGTGAGCCACCGCGCCCAGCCAAAAGTAATTGCTATGGCTATTGTTATTTGTTGCAGCATTAGGATCATGATTCTTCCACCCTCTTGTACAAACTCCTGCCCCTTTCTTACTTATTCCACTGGCCATATCACCCTCTGCCCCTCCTGCTGCTGACATCTCCGGGCCTCTGGCAGGTGACCTTGAGGCATTGAAAACTTTGGTCCCTGGCTTGATCTCCCACTCTATTCAAAGACTTACCAGAACCCTGTACAAGCAATCAAATACGCCTTGTTCCTAAACCATTACAAACTTCTCTCAGCAAAAAGTGCTAATACACACAGCATGACGTGTAAGGCCCTATTCTAAACATTTCACATATCAACTCATTTATTATTCACAACACACCCGTAATCCCAGCACTTTGGGAGGCCAAAGCAGGCAGATCTCACTTAAGCCTGAGAGTTCAAGACCAGGCTAGGCGACATGGCAACACCTCATCTCTACAAAAATTAGCTGGGCAAGGTGGCACATGCCTGTAGTTCCAGCTCCTCAGGATGCCGAGGCAGGAGGATAAGCCCAGGAAATCAAGGCTGCAGTGAGCCAAGATCATGCCACTGTACTCCAGCCTGGGTGACAGAGTGAGACCCTATATTTTTTTAAAAAAAATTACAATACTCGTATGAGCAAGAATTCTCTCTTTTTTTTTTTTTTTTTTTTTTGAGACAAAGTCTCATTCTGTTGCCCAGGCTGGAGTGCAGTGGCGTGATCTTGGCTCACTGCAACCTTCATCTCCTGAGTTCAAGCAATTCTCTGCCTCAGCCTCCTAAGCAGCTAGGACTACAGGTACGCGCCACCACGCCCAGATACTTTTTTGTACTTAGTAGAGACGGGGTTTCACCATCTTGGCCAGGCTGGTCTCAAACTCCTGACCTTGTGATCCACCTGCCTCAGGCTCCCAAGGTGCTACAATTACAGGCATGAGCCACTGCGCCCAGCTAAGAATTCTCATTTTACAGATGAAAACCTAAGACATATAGTAAACAACTTGCTCAAGGTTACATAAGTAACAAGCAGTGAAGCTGAAATCCAAACCCAGGTGGTCCGACTCCAAACACCAGCTTGTATCCACTACCCTAGCCAGCCCCTAGATAACAAAACCATCTCCATCACATCAGCTCCAAACCTGTATGCATGGCTGCCTCCTGTACATCAAGAGACCCAATAATGACCTCATCTACCTGCTTCTCCCAGCCAGGACTTCAATATATGCTTCCTCATTTGGTCTTGCAATCATCCTAGAAGTTAGCTACTATTACTATCTCCATTTTACAGATGAGAAAATTAAAACACAGAGAGGGGAAGTCCCTTCCCCCCAGAAACATACACCCAGGAAACAGCAGAGCCAGCGCCCACTCTCTGGACCACCAGGCTCTACTGCCTCCACTGGCGGGACCTGCATGTGCTGTTCTCCAGCCCATGATGCTGATGCTCCGTGTTCATGCTTTGCTAATGCCCAATCTACTTACAGAGTCAGCTCACTACTTACTTCCAGGGAGCGTTCCTTGATGCCCTCCCCAAGCCAACCCCTTCTCACCACCCCCACCCCAAACCTCAGACTGAGTGAGGTGCCCCTCCTCTGTAATGTCACAGCACCCGCCACCACACCACTACACTTAACACACACTGCGCTGACAGGGTTCATTAGGAACAGGTAGGAGCCTACTATAAAGTTCAAGGCAAGAGATGGTGAAGGCCTGAACCAGAGCAGTGGAGAGACAGATAGGGAGGGGTAGAAATGACAGGGAGAAAACAGAGTCACAAGAATTCTGGAACACGTATCAAAAGTCTCAAAAACATGCAATCTTTGTCGAGCGTGGTGGCGCAAGCCTGTAATCCCAGTACTTTGGGAGGCCGAGGCGGGTGGATCACCTGAGGTCAGAAGTTCAGGACCAGCCTGACCAACATGGTGAAATCCCGTCTCTACTAAATACAAAGGATTAGCTGGGCATGGTGGCAGGTGCCTGTATTCCCAGCTACTTGGGAGGCTGAGGCAGGAAAATCGCTTGAACTCAGGAGGCAGAGGTTGCAGTGGGCCAAGATCATGCCATTGCACTCCAGCCAGGGCAATAAGAGAAATTCCATCTAAAGAAAAAAAAAAGCAATATTTGACTTGGCAATTCCACTCATAAGAAAAATGTTAAATCATATAGCAATATTCAATAATACATTAAGTAGATCATAGACATAAATGCGAGAGCTGAAACTATAAAACTGTTAGAAAAGAACATAGAAGTAAATCTTTGGATTAGGCAGCAGTTCCACCAAAAGTACATGGAACAGACAAACAAAATAGATAAATTGAGACTTCAACAAAATAAAAACTTTTTACTTCAAAGGACACAATCCAAAAAAAGTGAAAAACAAAAAAAACCCACAGAATGGAGAAAATATTTGCAAATTATCTATCTAATAAGGGAGTAATATCCAGAATACAGAGAGAACTCGTAAAACTCAACAGCAAAAAGTAAACCCAACTCAAAAATGGGCCAAGGATCTAAATACATGAAGCAGGTCTTTCTCTAAAGATTTACAAATGGCCAATAAGCACATAAAAAGATGCTCAACATCGTAACCATTAGGAAAATCAAAACAAAACCACTATGAGGTATCTCTTCATACTTGAGGATGGCTATAATTAAAAAGTCAGGGCGAGCAAGGTGGCTCATGCCTGTAATCCCAGCACTTTGGGAGGTGGAAGTGGGAGGATAATTTTTTGTACTTTAGTAGAGATTGGCATTTCACCGTGTTGGTCAGGAGATCAAGACCATCCTGACCAACATGGTGAAATGCCAGTCTCTACTAAAATACAAAAAAATAGCTGGGCGTAGTGGCACGTGCCTGTAATCCCAGCTACTTGGGAGGCTGAGGCAGGAGAATTGCTTGAACCCAGGAGGCAGAGGTTGTGGTGAGCGGAGATCACAACCTTTTGTACTCCAGCCTGGGCGACGGAGCAAGACTCCGTCTCAAAAACAAAAAGTCAGACAATAAACAAGTGTTGGTTGTGGATGAAACCAGGACCCTCACACAGCGCAGGTGGAAATGCATAATGGTGCAGCCACTTTGGAAAACTATGGCAGATCCTCAAAAAAATTAAATGTAGAGTTACCACATGACCCAGCAATTTCACTCCAGGGATATCTCCAAAAGAACTAAAAATACAAGTCCACATGAAAACTTGCCCATGAATATTCATAGCAGTCATAATAACCAAAAGGTGGAAACACTCCTCCTAGCGTCTGTGAATAAACAAAATGTGATACATCCATACAATGAAATACTATTCACTCATAAAAAGGAATGAAGTACTAATACATGTGACAACATGGATGAACCTTGAAAACATCATTGTAAGTGGAAGAAGTCAGATACAAAAGGCCACATATTATATGACTTCATTTATATAAAATATCAAGAATAGGCAAATCCTTAGAGAATGAAAGATTAGTGTTTGCCAAAGGCTGGGGAGAGGAGGGAATAGGGTTTCTTTTTCAGATGATGAAAATGTTTTGGAATTAGATAGCAGTGATAGTCTTACAATTCTGTGAATATATCAAAAGCCAGTGAATTTAACCTTTTTTTTTTTTTTTTTTTTTTTTTTTTCCTGAAACAAGGTCTCACTCTTTTGCCCAGGCTGGAATGCAGTAGTGAGATTATGGCTCACTGCAGTCTCAACCTCCCAGGCTCAACCGATCCTCCCACCCCAGTCCTGAGTGGTAGGACTATAGGCACATGGCACCACACCCTGGCTAAGTTTTTATGTTTTGTAGAGACAAGGTCTCACTATGTTGCCCAGGCAGGTCTTAAACTCCTGGGCTCAAGCCATCCTCCCACCTTGGCCTCCCAAGTACTGGGATTACAGACATGAGCCACTGCGGATGGCCAGAAGTGTACATTTTTAAAGGGTAGATTTGATAGTATGTGAATTATTTCTCAATAATGTTATTATTTTTAAAAATAATAGTAGTACATTAAGTGAAAACACAAGTTGTAAAGCAGTATCACAACAGAATACCTATAGACACACACACCACACACACACATTTTTTTTTCTCTTTTTTGGACAGAGTCTCACTCTGTCACCCAGGCTGGAGTGCAATGGCATGATCTCAGCTCACTGCAACCTCTGCCTCCCGGGTTCAAGCAATTCTCCTGCCTCAGCCTCCCTAGTAGCTGCGATTACAGGTGCCCACCACCACGCCCAGCTAATTTTTGTATTTTTGGTAGAGACAGGATTTCACCATGTTGGCCATGCTGGACTCCCAACTCCTGACCTCAGGTGATCCACTTGACTCAGCCTCCCAAAGCCCAAAGTGCTGGGATTACAGGTGTGAGCCACTGCCCCCGGCCACATATTTTTTTATGCATAGAAAAAAATACATCAAGGCCAGGCATTGTGACTCACTGCTGTAATCCCAGCACTTTGCACTTTGGGAGGCCAAGGTGGGCGGATCACCTGAGGCTGGGAGTTTGGGACCAGCCTGACCAATATGGAGAAACCCTCTCTCTACTAAAAATACAAAATTAGCCAGACATGGTGGTACATGCCTGTCATCCCAGCAACTCGAAAGGCTGAGGCAGAAGAATCACTGAACCCAGGAGGCGGAGGTTCCCGTGAGTCAAGTTGGGCCATTGCACTCCAGCCTGAGCAACAAAAGCGAAACTCTGTCTCAAAAAAAAAAAAGAAAGAAAATGAAAAAACTACATCTGATATTAATAGCAATTATTTTTGGATTAGAGGCAATTTCTTTTTCATGATTTTTTCCCGATTTTCTAAAATCAGTATGTGTAACTTCTGCAATGAGAGTTAAAATATGATCTCTAACAACAGTGGAGGTGGTCCAGCAGAGTATAGAGCAGCTGAGAAGTCAAAGAGGCCAGGGGTGCCCGGAAGCCCCTCACCATGCGAAAGGATTCTTTTCAACGCTAACACATCTCGAGCACACCACAAGACAATTTAATCTCACAGGCTCTCTGTCCTCTAGAATTTCTCAACAAATAACACTGACACAGATAATGCAAGAATTACAAATACATATATTGTGTAACAGTTCAAGTCATAAAACTCAAGCATGAATTAGACTGTGTATATCCCAGGGGCATATGGGGAAGACCAAGGAAAGGGCTGACAAGGTATAAGGGTCTGTAGTATAATAGGTACTTTTTTATTTGCAAGCCAGAATGAAAACAGAAATTATGTTTTCTTTTAAAAATGCAAAGAATGCACATGTACCCCAAAACCTAAAATGCAATAAAATAAATAAATGGGAAAAAAAAATTTAAAAAAAAAAAAAAAAAAAGAAAATCTTGGCCGGGCGCGGTGGCTCAAGCCTGTAATCCCAGCACTTTGGGAGGCAGAGGCGGGTGGATCACGAGGTCAAGAGATCGAGACCATCCTGGTCAACACGGTGAAACCCCGTCTCTACTAAAACTACAAAAAATTAGCTGGGCATGGTGGCGCGTGCCTGTAATCCCAGCTACTCAGGAGGCTGAGGCAGGAGAATTGCCTGAACCCAGGAGGCGGAGGTTGCGGTGAGCCGAGATCGCGCCATTGCACTCCTGCCTGGGTAACAAGAGCGAAACTCCGTCCCAAAGAAAAAGAAAAAAAAAAAGAAAATCTTTAAGTCTACCTATGACCTGGAAGCCCCCATTTCGAGTTGTCCTGCCTTTCTAGATGGAAGTAATGTACATCTTATATATATTGACTGATGTACTCTGTCTCCCTAATAAGTATAAAAGCAAGCTGTACCGCAACCACCTTGGGCACACGTCATCAGGACCTCCTGAGGCTGTGTCACGGATGCGTCCTTAACCTTGGCAAAATAAACTTTCTAAATTGATTGAGAAAAAAAAAAATGCAAAGAATGAAAAGATTCTTAATTTTCTCTACTCCCCAGAAATACTTTCTAGTGTCTCACAATTCCTATATTTAAACCAATTTTTTTCTTCCTTTGAGACAAGGTCTCTCTCTGTTGCCCAGGCTGGAGTGCAGTGACGCAGTCATGGCTCACTGCAGCCTCGATCTCTTGGGCTCAGGTAATCCTTCTACCTCAGCCTCCCAAGTAGCTGGGACTACAGGCAAGCACTACCATGCTCAGCTAATTTTTGTATTACTTTGCAGAGACAGGGTTTGGCCATGTTGCCCAGGCTGGTCTCAAACTCTTGGGCTCAAGTGATTTGCCCCCCTCAGCCTCCCAAAGTGCTGGCACTACAGGCGTGAGCCACTGTGCCCAGCCAAATTACTTTTTTATTTACTTTTTTAAAAAACAGCAGAGTAGCATAGTGTCTAAGAGTACATACTGTACAAAATCATATCTCGGTTCAAATCTCTGCCTCTGCCACTTAGTAACTATGACACAGACCTTAATCAAGTTCTCTAAGCTTCAATTTCCTTATCTGTGAAATGGGGATAATGACACAAAGAATTAAATAAGATAACAGCTATAGAGGGCTTAGCATGGCACCTGGAAGAAGGAAAGAGTTCAATAAATTGAAATTATTATTACTTCACAAGTAATACATGCTCACTGTAGAAAAAGTGGAAAATGAATATCTAATAAAATTGGAATCATACTGTTTGTAATCTGCTTTCTTCCGTCTGGCAATATATTGCGAACATTTTTCCCTGTCAGTTTATATATTTCTACACCATTATTTTTAGTGGCTTCAGAGAGGCTATAGGATGTTTCATAATTTATGGTGATCAAATATCCCATTATTGGATATGATCCTGTTTCTAATTTTTTGCTGTTATAAAAATACTTTAATGGACACCCCATTCTTTGTGCATGTCCTTAATTGTTTCCTAGAAATGGCATCGTATTCAGGCAGCCCTTCCTAATAGCAACTGAAATCTCGGCATGTACAAGCTTTGGAGTAAGGCTCTTAAGCTGAAATCTGGAATTACTTTGGGCGAGATACTTTACCTCCCCACAAGCGTCTGTTCTTCATCTGAAAAACAGGATTAAGGGTGCTCTCTACTTCACAGGGTGGTTGTGAGGATTAATAAAATAATGAAAGGAGCTCCTGGTGGGCCTGGCATGTGAATAGAAGATGGTTAACAGTGTAAGTACCACAGACACTCAGAGAAAACAAGGCCTGCGAGGAGGCCTAGATCTCAAATCCAGGGTCTAGTACAGCACCTGGCATAGAGCAGACACTTAGAAAGGGTTCCTATCGAGAGGTGAGAGAAAAGAGATCATGGTTCCAAAAATAAACTGCTCTGTACAGGGAAAAAAAAAAAAAAAAGAAGAAGACCTTTTGGGTCCTTGAAGACAAGCAGACAAGACAAGGATCAAATCCCAAATGATCTTCGCCTGGGTCTTTGAGGTCTGTCCGTCATGACAGCTCTTCAGGTTTTCATCCCGTTCTCCACCCGTGAAAGCACTGCACACAGCTTCCTGCCAGGCCCCTGTTCCCTCCAGCCCCTCGCAGTCCCCCTCAGCACTCTTACTTCTGACTTTCTCCCATCCAAGTTCTAAGCAGGCCTGACATGGCTTAGCTTCTGAAATCAGCATGTCCAAGGTAGTACGGCTGTGGACTTGACTTCTGGACTTTCTGCTGCTCACCAGGGGAGTCTGTCAGCCCTCCCGCAGCTTCAGGTCCAGCTTGGGCTGCTCTTCTCCAGAAGCCTCCCCCACCACAGGGCCCACCATGGTGGTCCAGACCCTTCAGCACTGTTTCTCATGTACCAGTGACAACTTCCCAAGGGTTAAGATGATGTCTGTACTTCCTTGATCTCAGCCAGTGCTGAGCAAAAAATCAGGCCCACAATAAAGCCTGGGGAACAAAAAACCCTCACTTCCCCTCTCTGTGATCCCCTGAAGACCTTCTGTTCACTCTAAGAGCAAAATGTTTGTCCCAGGCCCAGGACCCAGCCCCATTAACTCTGTGAATGAATTATTTTTTATGTTTACTGAACGTAAGAGCCACATGGTACCTTTAAGAAGGCTGCTGGCCTATGATCAAGTCATAGAGGGGACCTGGGTGGGACTTGGCTGACCATTCTCTGGATGGGAGGAGGGGTGGCACAGCCTGGGCCTGGGATGCCAGAGCAGCTCTGACTTGGGTATACAGTGCTGCCAAGTGATTCCATTCAGCTCACTTGGCACCTCATCCCTCCCAGGCCCCAGTGACAGGGAGTGAAGCCATCAAAAACACTACAACAGGATAGTATAGTGCTATGGGAGCCCCAGGAGAGACCCTTCCCAAATGAAATGAAGTAAGGGGATCACTGGCCTGGAAAAAAGAGAGGGAGGCCAGATTCTGGGTCAAAGGACCAGCTTTAGCAAAGGCCTAGGCAGATGACCATTGGTGTAGGCAGCCATAGGTACTGGCTGCTGGGATTCCCAGCAGGAGGATTTTGGGCTGCCAAGCCTGACCTACAAGGCCCAGGGCTCTGAATGACCCCAGATCTGCAGCTGCCTTCCAGCTAGCTACTGTGCCAGCATCAGCTTCTCTGTCAGCTTACAGCAGTGATGGCTTCTGTGGTTTCAATTTTCAAATACAGGGGAAAAGTAATTTCAGGCCAGGCACAGTGGTTCATACCTCTAATGAGGCACTTTGGGAGGCTGCGACAGGAGGACTGCTTGAGCCCAGGAGTTTGAAACCAGTCTGGGCAACATAGTAAGACTGTCTCCATATAAGAAAATTAAAAACTAAAAAAAAAAAAAAAGTTTTTAAACACTGGGCATAGTAGCTCACACCTGTAATCCCAGCACTTTGGGAGGCCAAGGCGGATGGATCACCTGAGGTCAGGAGTTCGAGACCAGCCTAACCAATATGGTGAAACCCTGTCTCTACTGCAAATACAAAAATTAGCCAGGTGGGGTGGCATGCGCCTGTAGTACCAGCTATTCGGGAGGCTGAGGTGGGAGAATCACTTGAACCCAGGAGGTGGAGGTTGCAATGGGTTGAGATCATACCACTACACAACAGCCTGGGTGACAGAGCGAGACTCTGTCTCAAAAAAAAAAATGTTTTAAAAAAGTAATTTCAGGGCCGGGCGCGGTGGCTCAAGCCTGTAATCCCAGCACTTTGGGAGGCCGAGGCGGGTGGATCACGAGGTCAAGAGATCAAGACCATCCTGGTCAACATGGTGAAACCCCGTCTCTACTAAAAATACAAAAAATTAGCTGGGCATGGTGGCGCGTGCCTGTAATCCCAGCTACTCAGGAGGCTGAGGCAGGAGAATTGCCTGAACCCGGGAGGCGGAGGTTGCGGTGAGCCG
>NW_022437002.1:16734490-16791984 GCF_009761245.1 Sapajus apella
AGGGCCAGGCGCAGTGGCTCACGCCTGTAATCCCAGCACTTTGGGAGGCCGAGGCGGGTGGATCACCTGCGGTTGGGAGTTCAAGATCAGCCTGGCTAACATGGTGAAACCCCATCTCTAAAAAAGAAAAAAAAATGACTAAAAAAAAAAGTAATTTCAGAAACTAAATATGACTGTCCTACATACTTCTCCACCACTAAACAGGAATTACAAAAGACAATCTCTGGAGCCCCAAAAGGCTGTCATTCTGTGAAGCAATGTTGGTCTGGAGGGAAGCTCTGCAGATGGGCAGCAAATGGATTCCAGGGACCACAGTGTGGTGATCTCCTTCTGAGGGGCTTGACAACCTCTAGCTCACCTCTGGAGCATGCACTGTGAGAGGAAAGGGTGATGAACTAAAGCCAGTCAGGAGGAGGAATAAGGAGAAGAAACAACTGAAGCCCCTGGAGGTGTTTCCCTTGGAGGAGATGTGAAGGCACGAAGCTGTCCTCTTGAAGGGAGGAAGAGAGATGACTTGCTCTGTGTCGTTCCCACCACAATGCTCCAGCCCCACAGTTGGCACATCACTTTGAAACCACCTGCTTATGAACTCACCCTGTCTCCAAAACCTCAGTTCCGTGTGAGTCACTTCTTAACCCACAGTTAGGACACAGCAAATGCTGAACTGAGAGCGGAAATGACAGGAAGGCCTATTGTGGCTCAAGAAAGGGAAGTGCTTTCTAACAATCCCAGTTGCCTCCAACAGGCCAGGATGTTTGGGCAGAAGCATCCTGTCAGGCAAGGGCCTGCTAGGAATGGAATGTACTCATGCCAACAGAGGGCTGCAGGACAAAACAGCCCCTGAGATTTCTTCCACTTCTAAGACACAGCCTCCTGGGGCAGCAAGGGAAGCCACAGGATTTCGCCGCTGCACTTCAGCCTGGGGACAGAGGGAGACTCCATCTCTCAAAAAAAAAAAAAAAAAAAGAAAAGAAAGGGGGGGCAGAGGGGGAAGCATAGGGGAAGCAATGCAACAGCACCTGCACTATGCCAGAGACACACATCCAAACACTACCTCGTTAACCCTCACAATCCCATGAGGAGGTACACACTATTACTGTTCCCATTTCACAGCAGAAGAATCTGAGGCTCAGGGAAGTTCAATAACTTGCCAAAGACATATAACTAGTAAGACTTGGAGCTGAAATGTGAACCAAGATCACCAGGTTGCCCTCCTGGCCATGCTGAAGGCAGCTCCAGCCCTTTGCAGCCGAAGGCTCTCCAAAGGAAATAATATCAACTGACTTCATGGCTTGCTGACGCCAAAACGTGTCCAAAGTATTTTTACATCTATAAACCCAAAAGCGCTAAGCCAACAGTTCCAGCTCTAGGGAGAAACAGCTGGTCTGGAGCCAACTGTTCTGTGGGAGCCTAAGGGCTGCCCTCTCCTAGACTCTAGACTCCAACCAAAGAACATGAGATACTACGGGAAGGGGTCTGGGAACTCTCCTGAAGAAGGCGAGTTTTACCGAGAGCAGAGATAAGATCAGACTTTTGCATTAGGAAGATAATTGTGGTAGCAATTGAAGAGGCTGTGCTGCAGGCAGTGAGACAGGAGGCCTGAGGGACATGCTGGCCCCAGGCTGACCATAAAAAGAGACCAAACTTTCCACTCTCTGGACCCCGATCTACTCACATTGTCACGGACTCGAGCCTGCTGTCAAGCCTACTGATTTTGTGGAGCCTCCTATATGTCTTTCTTTAATGTAAGGAGAGAAACAATGCCGATCCTAAGTGCCAATTGCTGAACTCACTCCATGCCAGGCCCCTTACACAAATAATCTCCAGACGACCCCAACAGTCCTATGAGAAATGTTACTATCCTTATCCACGTTTTGCAGAGGAGAAAACTGAAGTTCAGAGAAGGCAGCTTACCAAAGGTCATCCAGCTCCTAAAAGCAGGAGTCAGGATTTCAGTCGAGTTCTACCCGACGGCAGAGACTGCACTGTTAACGACTGCCGAGAAGAGTGGAGAGGGACGGCTAAGGGTTCTCAGTCCCGGGCTTCCGCGAGGACCGGTGACCCCGCAGGGCTCCCCCTCCACTCCTTCGAGAAAATAATAAATGATACCTTCAGCCACAACCGCCGAAAAAAGGCTAGATGTGGGAAGCCCAATCCCAAACAAAGGAATCAGGAAGGGTCCAGCTTTCAGCAGCCTTCAGCCATGAGAAGAGATTAAAGGGCATGGACCTGAGAACCCTGGACAGGAAAGACAGAAAAGGGGGTCCCAAGCGAGCAGCTGACTCGGGGCAGAGGCGGGGCTCGCCGGGGAGGAACACTCTGAGGCGGGGCTTACGAGGGGCGGGGTTCCCTGAGCTCCAAGTCTAGGACCTGCGGGGCCCTATGAGGGGGCGGCCCGCGGGAGGGCGGGGCCGCAAGAGGGGCGGGGCTACAGCTGCGCTAGCAACCCACGCGCTCATGAGGTCACCTCCCCGCGCCTGGACCCAACCCTCATTCCATACTCTGGCTCCAGCAGGGCTGATCCGGGATCTCGATGGTGTAGTCCAGCTCTGCCGAGGCCATGGTGAAGGCGCCAGCCCTGAGCACTTGCCTCCAGCCGGAACTCCCGCTTGCGCACCCGTGCCTCACCCGGGCGTCTCCTGGGCTCCGCCCAATCACCACACACCTCCCCGAACACGGCCCAATCCCTGCGCCGCGCTCTGTGACCTCCCGCCTTAGCAACCACCGAGTCTCTTCCAGTGCCTCTAGCCTCGCCCTACTAGCTCGGTCCTAGCAACCATGCCCCGCCTCCATTACTGGCCCGCAGCCATTGGCTAACTCGCTTGATCTGGATCAGGTATTGGTCAGCCGGGACGCCGGTCAGGAAGAGTCCCTGCCCTCTCATGTAGGTGAGAGGCGGCTGGAGAGTTGCTGTATTCTGGGAATGGGTAGGGTCACTCGTCCAGAGTCGTCCTATCCTACGCGCCGGAAGCGTGTGACCTTTGACTTGCATCGTCTAGGTACCTCTGTCATCCTCTACCAGCCGCAGCTCCGAGGGCTGGAGGTAGAAAACCGTACAAAACTGTCTAGGGGGCGCGTGCCGACCCAACCTCCACCCAGTGGGGTCGAGGCATAGTCTGGATGGATGGATGAATGGGTGGGTGGGTGGGAGGCAGTCTTCAGTTGATGACTTTAGAGAATGCCCTGTTGATAGGGTCCACCAAGGAGCTGGGAATGCAACTTTCTTGCATTTATCTACGCATCTAACCCATAGTTACATATTATGTCCCAGAGACTGGGTGGGCTAAATGAGGTTGCTTAGGCCCTAATGAGGCTCAAGCTTTTGACACCCCCCCCCCCTCCGCCCATGTCTTAACGGGGAGAGGGAGAGAAACCATGCATGAAGCAACTCTAATTCTGCGTGTGGGGTAAATACTACAGAAGAGTAAGGATTTGAGATGCTCAGAATCAGAGAAGGGGCATTTATGGCAGTGGGAATGGCGCTTGAGCTGGGCCTTGAAAGACTTTTAGAGTTAGGGAGGGGGAAAGACTCCTTGCATGCCAGACGTGGTGGCTCAAACTCGCAATCCCAGCACTTTGGGAGGCCAAGACAGGAGGATGGCTGGAAGGAGTTCAAGACCAGCCTGGGCAACATAATGAGACCTTCATCTCTCCAAAATAAAAATTTTAAAAATTAGCCAGGCCTGGTGGCACATGCCTTAGGTCCCAGCTATTTGGAAAGCTGAGGTGGAAGGATCACTTGAGTCAGGGAGGTCAAAGCTGCAGTGAGCCATGATTGTGCCACTGCACTCCAGCCTGGGTGACAGAGTGAGACCCTGTCTCAAAAAACAAAACAAACAAACAAACAAAAAGACTCCCTTCAAGAGCTCAAAGATGTGAATGTGCCAGAAATTACATGAAGCATCCTGTAACCAGGCTGGAGACTCATGTGAGGGAAACCTTGGAAAAATAGGCCCAGATCCCTGAGAGTCTTTGATGCAAAGCTTGGCTTTGCGCTTACAGGTGGATCTTGCTGATGGTAAAAATTTTCCAATGCATTTTACACCTACGCGCACAAGAGCTTAGACTTTATCATGAAAACAGCAGGGAGTCATTGTAGGGCTTTAACCAGGGGAGTAACAATCATATTTGTGTTTTAGATCAGTGCAGGGACTGGATTGGGGATTGGTGGGAGAAGGGAGATCAATTAGGAAGTCGTTTCAGTAGTGGGGAAGGATTATGGTGGCATAAAGCCTTGAGAGGCAGCTAAAATGGAAGGGGCAGGATGAATTCCTTAAACACTTTTAGCTAAAAAGAACTGGACTTGGTGACTGATTGGGTATGGGAGAAGTAAGGGAAATGAAGGATGACTTCTAGATTCCTGGTTTGGGCAAACAGGAAGAAGACGAAGCAGGGTTTTTAGGAGAGGGTTAGTTCTGGGCATGGTAAGCTTGAGGTGCCAGCGGAACATCCAAGTGGAGGTATCCAAGAGGCTTTTGAATATGCCTAACTGGGGTTCATCAGGTAAGTCTAACTGGAAGTTGTAATGTGGGAGTCTGTAAGGCCTTATAGATGCCAGCCGCACCAATAGATTTCTTGAGCTTGCCCAGGGAGTAAGTGTAGACTCAGAAGAGACCTGACCTGAGACAGAGCCCTGAGAAGCACCCAAGTTCAAGGGTCTGGCAAAGGAGGACAAACCTGCAAAGGTAATCAAGATGAAGTGTCCAAAATGGTAAGAAGATCAGTAGTAGAATGTAATATTTCAGAAGCCAAGGGAAGAAAGTGTTGAAGGCTGATGACTAATCAAGTGAAATGAGACCTGAAAGAATCCACTGGATTTAGAAACAAGGAAGTTGTTGGTGACCTTTGCAAGTGCAGTTTCAGTGGGGTGATGGAAGCAGAGGTCAAATTACAGTGGCTTGAGAAGTGGATGGGATTGAGGAAGTGAAGATTCATGTAAGGTACATTTTCGGAAAGCTTGGCTCTTTAGAAGAAAAAAGGAGATAGGCAGAAGGAGACAAAGGTTTTTATTTGGATGGGAGAAATGTTGTTGTGAATCCAGCAAAGAGGAAAAAGATAAAATTATAGGGGAAGGAAGATAACTGAGAATGGTGCCCCTGAAAAAAAGAATAAGGTAGGGGATCCAAAGTAATGGTGGAGAAATTCACTTAGAAGGGTGGGGGACCATTTGTTTAGTGGCAGAAGGGAAGCATTATGTTGAGGTTAACTGTTAGGTTTGGTGATGGGAAGTTGAGGGAATTCTTCTTTGATGGTTTCTATTTTCTCTGTCAAATAACATGATATCAGCCAGTGAGAGTGGGATTGGAGATGGTGTGCGAGATTGAAAAGAGCAGAGAAAGATTGAAATAGCAGCACTGGAGAGTGGCAGTGAGATGACTAAGGTAGCAAACGGATTTCTAGGCAGTTATGATGGCCCTGTTGAGGTTGGCGACCATTAACTTTCAACAGCTGCAGTCCGCAAGGTTGTGTAATATGCATTTTTCCCTCAACAACATTCAGCCACCTAGTGGTGGGTACAGAGAGGTCAGTTTAATAGATCAGGTTGGGTTTTACCAGGCAGATACAATGGAAGGACAAAGGACAAGCAAGTTGAAGATTGTGGCAAAACAGTGGTTGAAATGAAGGGCCTTCGTATCTAAACTAGATAGGAGAGTGGGTAAAATGTATGGACTAGAGGTCCCAATGAAGTCAGAGAATCCGTATCTGAGATCATTGAATGGAAAGGGTTGTGATCAGAAAGTGGAAGAATGAAGCTTGAGTAGTTTCCAGCAATGACAAGGTCCAGGGTGTGGCTGTGGAAGTCAGTGGCCAAAGTGCAGTACAGGAGACAGTCGCGATGCTGACATGGCCACTGAACTCCACCTGGATGATGGCAAGACTTGAGGGGAGGGAAGGGAAGAGGGTGCCCGTGAGCTAGGTAGCAAAGTCTTCGATAGGTAGAGCAGGTTGTTCTGGAATCTCTAGGTGACAGCATGAGGAGGGGCAAAGGCTCAGACAGCTAAATGGTATGACCCTTGAAGTAGTAAGGGCTTTTACAAGAAGGAGGTGGAGGGCGGGCACAGTGGCTCACGCTTGTTATCTTAGCACTTTGGGAGGCCGAGGTAGGCGGATCACCTGAGATCGGGAGTTCAAGACCAGCCTGACAAACATGGAGAAACCCCATCTCTACTGAAAATACAAAATTAGGCCGGGCGCGGTGGCTCACGCTTGTAATCCCAGCACTTTGGGAGGCCGAGGCGGGTGGATCACGAGGTCAAGAGATCGAGACCATCCTGGTCAACATGGTGAAACCCCGTCTCTACTAAAAATACAAAAATTAGCTGGGCATGGTGGCGCACGCCTGTAGTCCCAGCTACTCGGGAGGCTGAGGCAGGAGAATTGCTTGAACCCAGGAGACGGAGGTTGCGGTGAGCCGAGATCACGCCATTGCACTCCAGCCTGGGTAACAAGAACGAAACTCCGTCTCAAAAAAAAATAAATAAATAAAATAAAAAAATAATAAAAATACAAAATTAGCCAGGTATGGTGGTGCATACCCATAATCCCAGCTACTAGGGAGGCTGAGGCAGGAGAATCATTTAAACCCCTAAGATGGAGGTTGCAGTGAGCCGAGATCGCACCATTGCACTCCAGCCTGGGCAACAAAAGTGAAACTTCATCTTAAAAAAAAAAAAAAAAGAGGTGGTGGAATAAGGAACTGAGTTGAGCTTTTGCAAGGAGACATAAGGCCCTCTCTGAACCCTGAAATCCTGGGGGTATAAGAGTTAAACAGCTTCCACCAGGAGAGCCATGCAGAAGGGGAGCCCTGGGGTAGAGCCAGCTTTGGATGCAGACTGGAAGTTGGCAGGTGACTGGAGAGGCTAAGGATGGAGGAGACTTAGCTGATTGGGAACAAGGGTTTTCAAGAGCAGAGTGAAAAGGTTGGGAAGGGAAGGAAGGCTGGGAAATGGGTCAAGGAAGATGAAGCATAGAGCTGTGAAGGGGCGAGGAGAGTGTGGTAAACTTAGCCAGTTGCATGTTGTGGAGAGAGGATGAGGGCAGGTCTGTGGAGCAGGGTTGGAGGCAGAAGTGAGTCTGGGGAGAAGAAGAGGCGGGGCTGTGGGTACGGAAGAGGGCAAGGGGGAGAAGATGAAGGCAGAGGATTTCAGTATTTCACAGGAAGGAGTTCCTGTGGGGAGAGGATGCAGAAAATGGGCAGATATGGGGAAAAGATGAGGGCAGATGGAATCTGCCAGGAAGTGATGGGTGGCAGGGGTGGGGGTGTCTGTCAGTTTATGAGTAGGGAGCAGAAGGGGGACCATGAGAAGGAAGTGACAAATTGGAGTGCATATGCCCCCAGAAGAGAAGTAAGGACACCTTGTTAGGAAGTTTGAGGAGATAATGTTTCTCTCTCTCTCTCCCTCCTATCTCTGAATGGAGAACTGAGAGTGAGGAGTCAGGGATGGAGCCCAAGGAGAAGGCCTCTGTCTCATTCTGCACGTGAAACTTGCAGGAACAGGAGACAGTGACTAGCCTGTTGTCTCCGAGGCCATCTGGGGACAGTGAGCCAGGCTGGCAACCCATGCCTTGGAGGCCTCTTGCTTTCAGAAAATGTCTTTTGATTTAAGGGGGGAAAAGCCCTCTGGGAAATTTTATTTAGAAACAAGACCTATTGATCTCTTCACTTTTAATACCTCCCCTTTGCTTGTTGCTAAGGACCTCTGGCTTAGCATGAGAGCTGGGGCTTTTGAGATTGTGTGATTTTAGTTTCCCTGCATGAAGAACCATTTGGCCACTATAGAAATGATTTATGAATGAGTCCAGATTTATTAATCACCTCTGAAGGTAGAGAGGAAATTAAAAACAAAGAGTCCACTTTGGGCTGAAGACAAAGTAGGTCTGTCATCCTTGCAGAAGACTTTGCCAAGGTTAGAAGGCCACAAACAAACCAATTTGGACTGAAGTTCCTAATCTGGATTTTAATTTTGCACGCTTGATTTTTCATACCATTTTCTCTCCGAGGTAAAATAATGACTGTTTTAATTGGCTGCCACTTACAGAGAGATCCCAATAAGCATGATGGCATACATATATTTTTCTCTGGCATTCCATGTATGCTCCAGTTCTTATGATCAAGCTGGTGAAGCTGACTTTTACTGCATGCTGCCTGCCATGATCAGTTGACAATAAATTAAATCCTCTTTTCCAAAAGCCATTTTCCATTAGTGCTAATTTGTTTTCTTCTCATTTCCACTGATCATTAGAGTCTCTGGTTGTGAGCACCAAATTGGAAATAATTTCTTTGACATTTCAAAAAAATCTCTCCCCTTCTTGAATGCCATTTGGCTGCAGCTAAAGAACATGATGGTTTGCAGAAGAACAGTTCACTCCAATTACAATTTAACTGACCGTTCATGGCTCTGAATCCCTGTCCTTAGTGTCCAAAGATGACACCATTGCTGACATTGCTATTTCCCATCATAGCTGTAAAACGCCTCATAGACTGCACTGGCCTTCTTGGATGGAAATTCTGCCACTCCACACATGGCAGCTTTGGGAAGTTGGCAGTTTTGTGGACCTACATATCATAGGCGTTCAGATATAACCATCTCAACAGGAGCTGGCTGATTTCTTCACTCATTCACTCAGCGAGCATTTATTCAACATCTATTTTGTGCCAGGCATTATGCCAGGCCCTAGGGACACAGAGGTAGGGAAGACCAACCCCTGCCTTTGAGGAACTCACACTCTAGTGGGAAGGACAGGTAAGTTTTACAGCATAGTAGAGGAAGAGATGGCATAGATGGGACTAGAACTGCAAACCTCTAGTTGTCCCAGGGAGTTTGCCAAAGGGCAAAAAGGAACCTGGCCACCCCTGATGGCAGAGCAACACTGAGATGCAGAGGGCCCTGGAAGGGCCTGGGGAGTTGAGAATGCAAGGCTGTTGCAATGTGGAAGTGACTAGAGATGGAGTTAGATTGGGGCCAAGTTTCAAAGGGCCTTGAGTGCCATATTGAGTTTAGACTTTATCCAGTAGGCCACAGTGAGCTAATAGAGAAATCTGGGGGTGAAGCAAGTAGAAAGGGTAGAAGCTTAAGGAAAAAGTAGGGGAACGCTTTGTTTATATATGTATTTGGGTTGGTGGGGATTGAGCAAGTGTTTGAGGGGAGTCAGGGAAGATGAGAAGATTGAAGATCATAGAATCTAGTGCACACGGAGAGGCTGGGTGCTGATATAATGATGTTAAGAACGGAGGGAAGAGGAGAGGTTTGCACTTGATGGGCCCTGTATTCTCTGTGAAGCTGGAAGCAGAGTTATCCAGGCATCCTCCTTGATTCCTCCCCACCTTTCATCCTCCACAGCCAGTCAGTCACCAGGTCCTGTTTCTTCAAACTGTGTGGCATTTCTGCTTCTCTCCAACCCTAGTATCATCAGCGTCTTTGTCAAGGTTATAGGAATGACTTCCTAACTGGTGCCCCCACTCCAGCTTGCCCTTTCTGATCCCCTTTCTACACTGCAGTCAAGATATTTCTAAAAGAGAGTCTTTTCTTGTCCCTGTCACGTAAACCCTTCAGTACCTGCACGTCGCCCTCAGGGTGGAGTGTGAACCCTGCAGCCAGCACACGAGGCCCTTCATTCTCTGGCCTCTGCCTGTTTTTCCAGCCTCATCTCCTGCTGCTTCCATCCTTATACTGTGCCCCGGCTGTTCTGAGCAATCTCAACAATGAAAATAAGAGCTAAGTTTTACTGAGAGTTTTCTATATGTTAGGTAGTTTATTGACCCTTATGAACCATTACCACTTCATCACAAGTAGGGAAACCGAAGCCTAAAGAGGTTAGATAATTTGCCTAAGGTCACATAGCTGGGAAGTGGAAGATCATCCAACACCACAGTCCATGTTCTAACCACTGTATGTACTGCCTCCCACTTGCAATCCTTGATGTCCTACGCTCTCAGCTCTGGGCCACTGCAGATTTGATTCCCTCTACCTAGAAGACACTTTCCTCACCTCTTCCACAGCAGCAGATTTTTTTTCAGGCTGGATAACATCTCCTCTGGAAAGCCTTTCTCTCCAGCCAGCACCCATACCATGGCCAGGTTAGATATCCCTCTCTCTCATTCTAGAGTGTCTTGTACCTACTCTGTCACAGTACTTACCACACTATTGGAATTGGAATCACTTATTTACAAGGCTGTATGCCACCCTCAAACTGTGTACTTGCGGGCAGGGACTGTGTCTTTTTCACATTTATCCCCAAAGGCCTAGCATAAGGCATGGGACATACTTGTCACTATTTGCTGAATTTCATGTTTAATGGAATTGCTGATAGTGAGGTTGAAGGTGGGGCAGAGGGATTCCTAGTCATGTTTGAATGTCTGATGAGGCAACTTACTGAGGACTTAGAATACAATGTGACAGGCACTGGAGACTCATATAATGGGGAGAGGCAATAGCCAGAGATTGAGGCAAACCAAGAGAAGACACCATAGTAAAGAGGTGTCAAGCAAGAAAGCATTTTGAGTAAGAAAAATGGTCAGGGCCGGGCGCAGTGGCTCACGCCTGTAATCCCAGCACTTTGGGAGGCCAAGGTGGGCAGATCACAACGTCAGGAGTTTGAGACCAGCCTAGTCAATAGGGTGAATCCCTATCTCTACTGAAAACACAAAAGTTAGCCAGGCATGGTGGCGGATGCCTGTAGTCCCAGCTACTCAGGAGGCTGAGGCAGGAGAATTGCTTGAACCTGGGAGGCAGAGGTTGCCGTGAGCTGAGATCACACCATTGCACTCCAACCTGGGCGACAGAGCAAGACTCCGTCTCAAAAAAAAAAAAAAAAAGGAAAAATGGTCAATGATATTAGTTGTTGCAGTAAGAGGACAAGCGAGCAAAGGACTAAGACACCCTCGCTGAACCCAGAGACATTGGCCAACATGATGGAAGGGCAGTGGTGGAGCAGAAGCCTGACTGCCGTGGACTGAGGAGAGAAGGGTCAGTGGCGAAACAGGAAAGAGTATGAACATTGGTTTTCAGAAGCTTTGCTATGAAGTCAGAAAACCAGAGAGATGAGAAGAATGTGAGGTTGAGGTTTTTGTTTTCATTTTTGCTTATTTTTGTTTAAAGATAGGCAAAACTTAGGCCAGGCACAGTGGGTAGCTCCCACCTATAATCCCAGCACTTTGGGATGCCAGAGTGGGAGAATCACTTGAGGCCAGAAGTTCCAAACCAGCCTGGGCAACATAGTGAGACTCCATTTCCAAAAAAAAAAATTTAAGTTAGCCAGACGTGGTGGTGCACACCTGTAGTCCTTCCTAGTTACTCAGGATGTTGAGGCAGGAGGATCACTTGAGCCCAGGAGTTCAAGACTGCACTGAGCTATGATGGTGCGGTGTACTCCAGCCTGGGTGACAGAGTGAGCCCCTTTCTCAAAGAAGTATATTGATAAACAAATAATAATAAAGATAGGTAAAAATCAAAGCTAACCAGAAAAATGGCTAAATAGAGGGGTTGAGGATACAAGGGAGGCAGGAGTAATGAGTAGAATGAAGGCCCTGAGGAGGCAGGATGGATGGATGCAAAGCTCTGGTAGATGGGTAGAGAAGGAGAGGAGAAGGATGGGTATGGATAGAGACAAAGAAAGAAGAGTATGATAACATTCTTACCTAATGGCCTATAACTTTCTTTGTTAAACCCCAAAAAAGTAGGACTTCTGAGAACAGATGGAAGAGGTGGGAAGGTAAGGAGCTGGGAGCTGTAGATTTCACAGGTGGATGGTGCTAGCCAGTCATAGATTTGGGGTGTGGGTCTTGGGTATGAATGTTGCATTGTTGGTTGGAGGTGAAAGCCGGAGGTTGCTGGAATCTGCATTCTGTGTCTCTCCTCTGTGCGCCAACAGAACCTGGGATGTATCCCATCAGAGTGCTCTCCACCATTCATTAAAATCGCCTTGTTGTGCCCAGGCACGGTAGCTCACGCCTGTAATCCCAACACTTTGGGAGGGCAAGGTGGGCAGATCACGAGGTCAAGAGATCAGAGACCATCCTGGCCAACATGGTGAAAACCTGTCTCTACTAAAAATACAAAAATTAGCCAGGCATGGTGGCACACGCCTGTAGTCCCAGCTACTCAGGAGGCTGAGGCGGAAGAATCGCGTAAACCCAGGAGGCAGAGGTTGCAGTGAGCGAGATTTCGCCACTGCACTCCAGCCTGGCAACAGAGCAAGACTCTGTCTCAAAAAAAAAAACAAAACACCTTGTTGCTTGTGATTTTTCCCTCCACTGATTGGTGGAGGAAAGGTCTACACACTGTCTGCCTTGCCAGTCTATAAGCACCTGAGGGCAGGGTCTGTGTTTGTCATGTTAACCGATTCCAAACCCAATACTTGGCTCCGAGTTGGCACCTGGGAATCTGTTTAATTAACTAATGTGCAGAGCTAAGGAAATAAAGTGCTCTTTCTGAGCACAGTGTGTTGGGTATCAGTTTAACACTTACTGAGTGCCTGTGATTTGTCAGAGACCATGCTAGCCACCCAAATTACAAAGATGGAGCACATTGATGTTGAAATTGCCTAGTGGCTCTCAGGTGAACAGGAAGACTTATGTGTCGAAGTCATTGATCAGCACTGAGGCAAGGTAGGCAGGGAAAGACAGATGGCCTGGCCTCAGAGCAGGAGGAAGGGTTCAGGGACAGTAGTAGGGATTTAGAGAATGGTGTTTGAGGTGTAGGACAGTGGGCAGCCCCCTTCCTGATTTAGAAGCAGTGACGTAGGTTGAGGCAAGGGTTGGGGTGGGGTGTCAGGTTTCACTTAGGGTCAAAGTTAGATGGAAGTTCTTTGGCCTGAAATGTTTGAAACTTTAAGTAATAGGGAATCACTAAAGAGTTTAAAGCAGGGAAATCTGTCAGATTTGCACTTTTTAAAAAATCTCACATCAAAGCCTGGTCTGGTGGCTCACACCTGTAATCCCAGTACTTTGGGAGGCCGAGGCAGGAGGATTGCATGAGCCCCAGAGTTTGACACCAGCCTGGGCAACAAAGCAAGACCCCCACTTCTACAAAGAAAAAAAAAATAGAAAAATAAAAATTAGGTGGGCATGGTGGCATGCGGCTGTAGTCCCAGCTGCTCAGGAGGCTGAGGTGGGAGGATCACTTGAACCCAGGAGGTTGAAGCTGCAGTGAGTTATGATCATGCCACTGCACTCCAGCCTGGGTAACAGAGCAAAGCCCTGTCTCAAAACAACAACAACAACAACAACAACAACAATATCTCACATCAAGAGAGATTTAGGCTGGGGCAAGCCTGGAGTTTAGGCCGGGGCCAGCCTGAAGACCAGTAGGAGGCTGTGACAGTAATCCATAGGAGGAACAAGGGTGTGGAACGAAAATAGTGGCAGTGGAGGTGAAGATAGATAAACTGATCTCTGGGAGATTTAGGACATATAATTGGCAGGAGATGGCAACAGTTCAGATGAGGGCAAGGGAGGAGAATAAGTCAAACACAACTTTTGGCTGACAAGGAGGGTGGTGGCCCAAGCAGTGACATAGGACCAGCACAGGGCAAGGGGCAGGTGTGAGTTGATGAGTTCAGTTTGGGTCCTGTTGACTTGAGGAGCCTGTGACACATACCAATGAAGAGTCTGCCGGTCACTTAAGTACATAAAGAGATCTGGAGCTCAAGCAGGAGGCCTGGACTGAGGATTTGGATTTGAGAATCATGAGCCTATAGATGTAATTTGAAGTGATGGGGTGAATGGGGTCACCCAGGGATGACAAAGCATAAGAAGAGAACTGAGAATGGGAAAACAACATGCAAAGGCCACATCCTGCCAAGACAACTGAGGATTCAGTCTGGAGAACCGGGGGAGACTGGGGTTAGGAAAAGAGCTCTGAGAAGAGTCAGAGTCATTCAGAGAGGCCAAGCACAGTGGGGCGGCAAGCTAACCACCAAATCTAACAACAGGATTGGTGACATCTTGGAGCACAGAAACAGGATCCATGCCCTTGGCTTAGTGGGGAAAAACCTGGACTTCGGCGTTATATGCAGATCTAAGTTCAAATCCCATTCCCATCCCTACTTAGCTTCGAGATCTTCAATAAATGAGCAATCCTTCTAAACCTTAGTTTCTTCATCTGAAAATTGTGGATAATGATGACCTCCTGAGGATCTTAAGAGGATTAAAACAAAGAATGTAGGCCAGGTGCAGTGGCTCACACCTGTAATTCCAGCGCTTTGGGAGGAGGAGGTGGGAAGATAACTTGAGGCCAGGAGTTTGAGATCAGCCTGGGCAACACAGAGAGACCCTGTCTCTATAAACAAAGACTAGTTGCCTGATAAATATCCAAACACTGAAGGATACAGTGATTTAAAGAGCCCACCAAGGGCCTAATGTGGTAAATGAAAAAAGACCTTCACCAAGTCATATCATCATATAACTTCAGAAAGGCTTTAAAATCATCAGGAGTGAAAAAAATAGACAAAGGCACAGGAATCAGAATGACTTCAGATTTCTCATCAGAAACAGCAACTGGAGAGGGTCCATCTGAGGGAAGCTTTTTTTTTTATTTTGAGACAACCATATAATTTGTGTGTGTGTGTGTGTGTGTGTGTGTGTGTGTGTGTGTGTGTGTGCTTTTATGGATATGGTATGTGGCTATCTCTTAACACTCAAAAAATGTCAGTTTCTTCTCCCTGCCTTCATTCCTTCTCCCTTCACCAGGAAAGGCAGATAACATCCCTTTTTCCCTAGGGGTTAACAAACTTAGATATAAAATTTATCCCAGCAACTGACTCTTGAAATTGATACATTTTGGTCTTTTTAAATTATTTTTAAAAATGGTAGTTAATGGGTCTTTTTTTTTTTTTTTTTGCAACCTTCATCAAACTTACTATTAAAGAAAAGTCGAGATAAATAAATAATACATGGCTAGAGGCTCTTAATTAAATATCTGTAATGTCTTTTATCTCCCCCTACTTCTCAAAAACTTCAGCGACATAACCCTGCTGAAGAAATATAAAAAGGCATTCAGTCACAAAAGTTCACAGAAGGAGGAAACAGCATATGAAAGAATTCAACAAATATTTGGAAGGCAGAAGGCAGGTGCGGGGAGGTTAACCGGCTTGAAGCAGAGGAAATTGCAAGCAAATGGCAACAAGGGGAGCTTACCAACAAGAAACCAGTCAATGCAGCCAGTTTGACCTCTAAGAAGCTTAATGCTTGAAAGCACAAATTACCACCGAAGGTCAGAAATGAGGTATGGAGCCCAGCCTAGGGGGATTCACTGACTTCTGTGTGCAGAGCACTTCGCCCATGCTCCAGATGCTCAATCGCCAAGAAAAAAACAACTCTAAACTCTCTTGCTGCATGAAGAGGACTGAAGTTGGACTCTGTAGGCCTCCTTGCACAGGGACCTCAGGCAGAGTTTGAAGGGTAGGAATGAGACAGAGTGGAAAACTGATCGGTGGAGGGAAGGTCTTACACGTGGCATTGCATGAGCCCTTCCCCCACCCGACTCCCAACATGCCACGGCAAGGTGTCTGTAATAGCACCCCTACTCTCTCACCTTCCCTGGGAAAGCACAAAAGTCTTCTCCAGAGACCCTGATGGCTCTAGGAGAGATGAGAAAAAAAAAACCTCCACTGACTGACATTTATGAATTCCCCAGTGAGAAGACTAGTTCCTAATAAATATCCAAACACTGAAGGCTACAGTAATTTAAAGAGCCCACCAAGGGCCTAATGTAGTAAATGAAAAAAGACCTTCACCAAGGCATATCATCATACAATTTCAGAAAGGTTTTAAAATCATCAGGAGTGAAAAAAATAGACAAAGGCACAGGAATCAGAATGACTTCAGATTTCTCATCAGCAACAGCAACTGGGGAGGGTCAGTCTGAGGGAAGCTTTGTTGTTGTTGTTGTTGTTGTTGTTGTTGTTGTTGTTGTTGTTTTGAGACAGGGTCTTGCTCTGTTGCCCAGGCTGGAGTTGAGTGGCATGATCACAGACCACTGCAGCCCCGACCTCCTGGGCTCAGGCAATCCTCCCACCTCAGCCACCTTAGCTTCCCAAGTAGCTGAAACTACAAGTGTGTGCCACTATACCTGGCTAATTTTTTTTTTTTTGGTGGTAGGGGGGAATCTCACTGTGTTCCCCCAGTCTGGTCTCAAACTCCTTGGCTCAAGTGATCCTCCTGCCTCGGCCTCCCGACATGCTGGGATTATAGGCATGAGCCAGCACGTTTAGCCAGATAGCTTATTTCTAATGCAGCGTTATATACCCAGCCAATCCAACATGTGGTCAAAAAAGATATTTTTAGACTTTCCAGGACAAAACAAGGGAGTACACAAAGAAAGAAGAAGATGTGAGAACCAGGGAATGGGCATCTGTCAGAAAAACTTGGCAAGAGGAAATCCCAGGACATTTGCATACCAGCCTTAGTGAGCAGCCAGTCTAAACTGTAGTAGAAAGAGATTTGTGGGACAGAGGTTTCCAGGGAAAAGATGGAATTAATCAGTTATGGATTAAACATTTCTAAAAATAATTGCTACATATTTGGAACATTTGGGAAAAAATAGCCCTTGGTACTTCAAACCAAACAATGGGAAAAAAGAAATGACAATTATTAACTCCAGGTAAAACCAAACTGTAAGAAAAATATGTAATAGTAGTTTGCTACTTGAGTGAAGAGTTTATTTACTTGATCAATCATGTAAACATGCCAGGCGCGGTGGCTCCTGCCTGTAATCCCAGCACTCTGGGAGGCTGAGGCAGGCAGATCACTTGAGCTCAGGGGTTCGAGACCAGCCTGGCCAAAAAAGCAAAACCCCATCTCTATTAAAAATACGAAAATTAGCCAGGCGTAGTGGCACATGCCTGTAATCCCATCTACTTGGGAAGCTGAGGCAGGAGAATCACTGGAACCTGGGAGGCAGAGGCTGCAGTGAGCTGAGATCATACCACTGCACTCCAGCCTAAGTGACACAGTGAGATTCCATCTCTTAAAAAAAATAATAATAGCCGGGCGCGGTGGCTCAAGCCTGTAATCCCAGCACTTTGGGAGGCCAAGGCGGGTGGATCACGAGGTCAAGAGATCGAGACCATCCTGGTCAACATGGTGAAACCCCGTCTCTACCAAAAATACAAAACATTAGCTGGGCATGGTGGCGCATGCCTGTAATCCCAGCCACGCAGGAGGTTGAGGCAGGAGAATTGCCTGAACCCAGGAGGCGGAGGTTGCGGTGAGCCGAGATCGCGCCATTGCACTCCAGCCTGGGTAACAAGAGCAAAACTCCGTCTAAAAAAAATAAATAAATAATAATAATAATAATGTAAACACTTGATTTAACTATAAATTATGAGAAATTATGTTGTGAGAATAGAGAGAGAAAAAATGGGAGACAGAGTGGTACAATAAAACTGATTCCTCTGCTGAGCAAGGTGGCATGCACCTTTAGCCCCAGCTACTCAGGAGGCTGAAGCAGGAGGACTGCTTGAGGCCAGGAGTTTGAGGATGTAGTGTGCTGTGATCATACCTGTGAGTAGCAACTGCAACTCCAGGCTGGGCAACATAGTGAGACCTCATCTCAGAAAAAAAAAAAAAAAATGAAGACCGACCTAATTCCCCAACTGCCAGAATGATAAATACACAAAGGTTGCCTAAGGTTGATGTATCCAATGATAGCCGTGCATTAGTTTGCTAGAGCTGCCATAACAAAGTGTTATAGACTAGGTAACCTAAATGACAGAAATTCATCATCTCACAGTTCTGGAGGCTGGAAGGCTGAGATCAAGATGTCACAGTGTTGATTTCCTCTGAGGCCTCTCTCCTTGGCTTGCAGATGGCCATGTTTTCCCTGTGTCTTCACCTGGTTTTCTCTCTGTGTGTGTCTGTATCCTAATCACCTCTTGTTATAAGGACACCAGTCATATAGGATATGGGCCCACCCTAATGACACAATTTAAACCTAATTTCCTCTTTAAAGACCGTATCTGCAATTACAACCACATCCCGAGGTACTGGTCATTAGGACTTCAACACAGGAATTTGGGGGAAACACAATGCAGCCCATAACGAGTAGTATAAGCTGGCTACTTGGAAATACAGAGGTAAACAGCAGAAGAAATAGCCAAAAGAGTTTAAAGGGGCCTTCTCTGTGAGGAGAGACTAGGGGGCAGCAAGGTGAGGCAGGTGCTATTACTATTTGATTATTTTTGAAATAGCAAGTGGCGGAGCTGAGCTTTGAACCCAGTCTGACTCCACTCTCCCAAGATTAGGAGCTCCTCCGGGGCCCTGCAGCACCGTATTCATCTCTGCGTCTCCCGCTGTACCTTATACAGAGCCACACTATGGGCCTTCACCACATGTATAAGATTTACAGCTGCATCACAGTGACTTTTAAAGCTGCCATTTGTTGATGTTTCTTTTCCTGTCTCCAAAGAAGACAGGGGAGACTGAGGTCCAAGGAAACATCAAGGAGCCGTAATGTGGAGTGCCCTTGGTGTCCTGGAATTGCTAGATGCATCTCTAATAGCACATTGAGTTTTGATACCAGAAAGGGCCCATTCAAGGCAGGGCAGGGGCCCAGGGTGCTTTCCTGCCTGATAAAGCTAGTGGTCGTGTCTCAACCCCACCTCCCTGGGGTCTAGAATAGCCATTCACCCCCATTTTCTTGATGTTAGTTTGGCTGTTGAAGGCAGCCATAGCCTCCCTAAGTTATTCTCAGACTTATGACTGCAATGACATTCACAGTGATTAATGCTTGATCCCATGAGGGAGTTTGGTCATTTTTGTGTTTAGGTTGGTCCGCAGTCATTCACCTGGTTCTTAAGGCCAGCTAGATTTCGTGGTTGTCTCCATCCTGGAGGCAGCGTGGACGCCCTTCTGGAAGCACACACTCCATGTCCTCTGGGGAGCAGTAGAGGTTGGTGTGTATGTATGTCTGTCTCCGCATGCCTCAGATTATTGCTCCCTAATAAAATTCTGATAGCTGGGCCCCATCAATATCTCAAATACATGTGAGGAAACGTTAATTTAGAATCAATTTTAGGATGTTTCAGACTGTAAAGTCCTTTTAACTAGATCTCTGGCGAAGATGTAGAAGCACTTTATGGGACTGTAAATTTCATGTTGAACAGTCTTCGTGAAATACACATCTCTCCTACACACAAGCTGTTCTCTCCATATCAATCATGGCCCCTGCAAGTAATGTTTCACAAATATTCTGTAAATCACAGAAAACCCCATGATAATGTGAAATATGACTTTCACTTGTCTGTTAGACAAAAGAATGGCACATACCTCTCTCCCATCAGCACTAACATTTGTTATGGATAATAACACTTTCAATCACAACTATTTTTGGAAAACGGGTTTATCTTAAACCTTCCCTCCCCCACTGAAAACACTCTCCCAAGGACACAGACTCCTACAAACCACAGCCCATTAATCCAACTATGGAATGGGAACTTTTTCTTCCCACTAACTTTTTTTTAAGTTGTTTTTAAGAGTTAGTATAAAAGCCCAAGGTACAAGGTTAAGGAGCACTTTAACTTAGGTGATTGGCATAAGAGGGAGGCCACGTCTCTCAAGACCTCAAGCCTCTGACCCTGTATGAAGTAAGCCACAAAAGAGGTCTAAGTTTTGTTTTTTAGTTTTTTGTTTGAGACAGTGTCTTGCTCTGTTCCCAGGCTGGATGATCTTGGCTGACTGCAACCCGCCTCCCAGGTTCAAGAGATTTCTCCTGCCTCAGCCTCCTGAGTAGCTGGGATTACAGGCAACCATTTTGGTTTTTGGTTTTTTGGTTTTGTTTTGTTTTGTTTTTGGGACAGAGTCTTGATTTGTCGCCCAGGCTGGAGTGCAGCGGTGTGTTCTCAGCTCACTGCAACCTCCACCTCCCCATTTCAAGCGATTCTCCTTTCTCAGTAAAAGGATTACAGACGTGTGCTATCACACCCAGCTAATTTTTGTATTTTTAGTAGAGATGGAGTTTCACTATGTGGGCCAGGCTGGTCTCCAACTCCTGACCTCCTGATTCACCCGCCTTGGTCTCCCAAAGTGCTGGGATTACAGGCGTCAGCCACTGCACCCGGTCCAATTTTTTGTATTTTTAGTAGAGACAGGGTTTCATCACACTGGCCAGGCTGGTTTCAAACTCCTTACCTCAGGCGATCCGCCTGCCTGGGCCTTCCAAAGTGCTGGAATTACAGGCGTGAGCCACCACGCCTGTCCTTAGCAAGCACTTTTATCTCAACTGGATGCTGTGGTCTTTTAGTTGCTGGCATCAGGAGAGAAGCCAAAGGGCTAAAATTTTAGTGGTTTTTTTTGCTTTTTTTTTTTGAGATGGAGTCTTGCTCTATAGCCAGGGCTGGAGTGCAGAGGCATGATCTCAGCTCACTGCAACCTCCACCTCCCGGGCTTAAGTGATTCTCCTGCCTCAGCCTCCCGAGTAGCTGGGATTACAGGCACCCACCACTACGCCCAGCTAATTTTTTGTATTTTTAGTAGAGATGGGGTTTCACCATGTTGGCCAGGCTGGTCTCAAACTCCTGACCTCATGATTTGCCCACCCTGGCCTCCCAGAGTGCTGGGATTACAGGCATGAGCCACCGCACCCGACCAAAATTTTAGTTCTTAAAGAGCAGACGTTTAGCACATTGATATTATTAATCCCATTACACTCCAACTAGAGCCTCCCCATTCAAGCAGCAGGTGACCAGTCCCAGAGTATATTTTGCACATAACTACACCCACGTGTGTGATAGAGCCACCTCTTGCCTCCAGTTGATTGCTAGTAAAACAATGGAGTTGCATGATTCTAAACATTCTGGTAACCTGTCTGTTTTCCCTCCCGCTGTAGCCAGCTCCAGGACTGATTGATCATGACTTCTATAAAGGAGCAGGCAGCAATTAGCAGGCTCTTAAGTTTTTTACAAGAGTGGGACAACGCTGGCAAAGTTGCGAGGAGTCACATCCTCGACAAGTTCATTGAAACCAACCAAGGCAAGACTGCCCCTGAACTGGAGCAGGAGTTTTCCCAGGGAGCCAGTTTGTTCCTGATACGCTTGACCACCTGGCTTAGAATCACGTATCCTTTGCTGAACAGAAAAAAAAATTAGGCAATCTTCAAAAATGGAAAGGAAAGGAGATTGTCGAAAGAGTTGTCTCTTGATTCTAATATTTTAGAACAGGACATCTGGTGATTAAAAAAAAAAAAAAAAGTGATAAAAAAATCCTTAGAGTCAAGCACTCTCTCAGCTTCCCATCTTCCCAACCTATAATTGTATCTTCTTTCTCACCCCAACCTCTTGCTTCCATCAGAGCTGAAGTAGGTATACCTTCGTCTAGGGCTAATCCTCTATTTGTTGTACACTTGAACCTCTTCCTATCTCCTTATTCTTTCTCTCCTATAGCTTTAACCTTTGCCTCATTACCAGTGTTTTTCAGCATTTATATATGCTGAAATCTCTTCTACTGTAAAAAATAAAATTGAATCCCATCTCAAATCTATATTCCACCCAATCCCAGTTTCTGCTTTTCATGGTGAAACTTTTTTTTTTTTTTTTTTTAAAGACAGAGTCTTTCTCTGTGGCCCAGGCTGGAATGCAATGGCACGATCTCAGCTCACCACGAGCTCTGCCTCCCGGGTTCAAGCTATTCTCCTGCCTCAGCCTCCCAAGTATCTGAGACTATAGGCATGAACCACCATGCCCAGCTAACTTTTGTATTTTTAGTAGAGATGGGGTTTCGCCATGTTGGCCAGGCTGGTCTCAAACCCCTGAACTCAAAATGCTAGGATTACAGGCGTGCACCCCAGTGAAGCTTCTTGAAAAGGTTGTTGAGGGTCCTGGTGCAGTGGCTCACACCTGTAATCTCAGCACTTTGGGAGGCTATGGTGGGTGGATCACCAGAGGTCAGGAATTTGAGACCAGCCTGGCCAAGATGGTGAAACCCCGTCTCTACTAAAAATACAAAAATAAGCTGGGCATGGTGGCAGGCACCTGTAATCCCAGCTACTCAGGAGGTTGAGGCAGGAGAATCACTTGAACTCAGGAGGCAGAGGTTGCAGTGAGCCGAGATTACGCCATTGCACTCCAGCCTGGAATTTAAAAAAAATTTTTTTTAAATAAAGGTTGGATCTTGCTGTTGCTGTTTCCCAGGCTGGTCTCAAACTCCTGGGCTCAAGTGACCCTCCCACCTTGACCTTCCAAAGTGCTGGGATTAAAGTTGTGAGCTACCTACCATGCCTGGGCCATCATGGACTTTTTAATATTAATTTGATTATTTTAAATAGTATATTGAAATATTATTTGATGACTGAGTTTTTTGGTGCCCCTTTAAATTTCAGATCCCAAGCAAGTGCCTTCCTCACCTCACCCTAGTTCTGGCCTTGCTTGACCACTGCCTCTTCATCTTCTTCTTCTTCTTCTTTTTTTTTTTTTTTTTTCTTGAGACAGTCTGTCACCAGGCTGGAGTGCAGTGGCACCATCTCAGCTCACTGCAACCTCTGCCTCCCAGGCTCAAAATATTCTCCTGCCTCAGCCACCTGAGTAGCTGGGACTACAGGCGTGCACCACCATGCCCAGATAATTTATGTATTTTTGGTAGAGACAGGGTTTCACCATGTTGGCCAGGACGGTCTTGATCTCTTGACCTCGTGATCTGCCCTCCTTGGCCTCCCAAAGTGCTGGGATTACAGGTGTGAGCCACAGCGCCCGGCCCCCACAGCCTCTTCTTTAACTGTCCTCTCTTCTACTTTCTCCCACTGTTTCTCAGTTGCTATTGCAGGATCTCTCCCACCCCAATCCCCCACTTAAACGTCAGTGTGTCTGAGCATTCTGTGTTCAGCCCGCTGCTTTTCTTACTTGGTCATTGCACTTATTACATTAGGCATTACATCATTCTTCATTTCTGAAGTGCCAATCATAGTGCCTTACATTTAGTGGGTACTCAGTCTGTGCTTACTAAATGAATGAACCATGCTTTTCTTTTTTTTTTTTCCTATTTTTCTTTTTTTCATTTTTATTCTGCACTTATTGGTAAGATACTTGCAATGAACCATGCTTTTAATAAACAGTTGTAGATTCAGTATCTACACCCAGAATTATTCATAATCTCCTAACCTTTTGCAACTTTGTCATACAACAGAGAAAATAGACTGCCTGAATTGATACAGTGTTTTGAATTAGCAAACCCGCTTCTCCTACTCAGCCCTCCAGTTATGGCAGATTTTGGAAGAAAATAATATAGCATCATAGCATCATTATTTTTTGCAAAATTGACTACCACATAGTCCCACATAAGCCTAAACCCTTTTTTCAACCTTGAACTTTCAGAATAGATGAGTAAAACTAAGGATTTATATATTAAATGATAAAATTGTTAGTTACCATTTATTGAGGGTGTGTGTGTGTGTGTGTGTGTGTGTGTGTGTTTGAGATGGAGTCTCCCTCTGTCACCCAGGCTGGAGTGCAATGGCATGATCTCGATCACTGCAACCTCCGCCTCTGGGTTCAAGCGATTCTCCTGCCTCAGTCCACCGAGTAGCTGGGATTACAGGTGCCCACTATCGCGCCCAGCTAATTTTTGTACTTTTTTGGTAAAGATGAGGTTTCATCATGTTGGCTAGGTTGGTCTCGAACTCCTGACCTCAGGTGATCCACCTTCCTCAGCTTCCCAAAGTGCTGGGATTACAGGCGTGAGCCATCATGCCTGGCCAAGTCCTTTTTTTTTTTGAGAGTCTTGTTCTGTTGCCCAGACTGAAGTGCAGTGGTGCAATCGTGGCTCACTGCAATGTCTGCTTCCTGGGTTCAAGCGATTCTCATGCCTCAGCCTCTGGAGTAGCTGGGATCACAGGTGTGCACCACCATGCCCAGCTAATTTTTATATTTTTAGTAGAGATGGAGTTTCACCATGTTGGCCAGGCTGGTCTTGAACTCCTGACCTCAAATGATTCGCCTTCCTCAGCCTCCCAAGGTGCTGGGATTACGGGCATGAGCCACCTCGCCCAGGCTATTGAGTCTTTTTATGTTCTAGACACTGAGATATATACTGTACAAATATTATCTCATTTGGGCCTAACACCCAAGCTAATAGTTAATTGGTATTATTCCATTTTATAATAAGGAAGATGAGCCTTGAAAAGGTTGAGTAATTTACTAGCAAATGGTAGATATAAGGTTAGAACCTTGTTTATCTGCCTGAAAGCCTATACACCATCGTGTCTACTACTAAGTGGACAGTGCAGACCACAGCTCCACCTGCATCATCACACAGGGAGTTCATCTGCAAAGCCCCCTCCCTCCATTTGTCTACAAGCCAGAAGGCCTAACAGTAAGAGTTGGAATCTGAATCAGACTGCCTAGGTTCAAATCTCGGTTCCAGCAGTTCACTGTGGGACCTTGGACAAGTTATTGACCTGAGATTGTTACCTCATGTTACTCAGGAGGTAAATGGAAATACTAACAGCACCCACTGGAGGGCCGTGGTGAGGATTACATGAGACAATGCAAGCAAAGCAGTAAGCACAGTGCCCAGCACACAACAGGAGCTGGTACTTGTTAGCTACTGCTGACCGTGTGGCCCCAACATTGCTCCTTTATCCCGTGTTCTTAGATCCAGGACTCAAACAATGTGTCCTGGAACTAATTCCTGGAAATATGTATACTGAATGACGATGAAAACAAGACTAACCAGGTGTGGTGGCTCACACCTGTGGTCTCGACACTTAGGGGAGGCAGAAGCAGAAGGATCACTTGACCCCAGGAGTTCAAAACCAGCATGGGCAACATAGTAAAACTCCATTCTCCATGAAAAGGAAGAAAAAGACAAACAAAAAACGAAGCTGGCACAGTGGCTTACGCATATAATCCCAACACTTTGGAAGGCAAGAGGATTGCTTGAATCCAGGAGTTTAAAATCAGCCTGGGCAACATAGTGAGACCCCTGTCTCTACAAAAAATACAGGAAAAATAATAGCTGGACATGGTGCCACGTACCTGTAGTCCCAGCTACTCAGGATATTGAGACAAAAGGATCACTTGAGGCCACGAGTTCAAGGCTGCAGTGAGCTGTGATTGCACCACTGTGCTCCCACCTGGGCGACAGAGTGAGCCCCTCTCTTAAAAAAAAAAAGAAAGAAAGACTAGCCCAGGACAAAGGAAACAGAAGGTGATAAAAGTTGGTCAACCTAGCTGGAAACTGAAGAAAAAGCGGAGAATGCACTGAGGCAGGAACAGGGGCAGGGGTTGGGGGAGCAGGGTGGGGACAATGTAGGAATGAAAAGACCACCATGTGGGCTGATGCCTGGCCCCAGCTATGGCGGCAACAGGCAGGGCAGCCTGGCTCCAGAGCAAACACTATTTTTGCAGTAAAGAGCCTTTCCTAATGAGCCAATCTGTCTCTACTTCTATTGGCATCCTGGGAACCAGGGTGCAGCAGAGATAATTTGCTTCACACACCCCCCGCCCAAACAAAGCACCATTACCTCCAACCCATTACATTAGCCTTTATCAGCCTTGGAGGCTCTCAGTCATCCTCCATGAGCTGCAATAATTTCAGCTAATTTCTTAAGTGTTCTAAGAGCCTCTGATGTGTTATGAGCCTGGTAATTGTTGACTGGTTCCTTTTCTGTTGTGGCTTGATTTCATACCTTGTATCTAAGCTGATGCGTGCTTTGGGTGCTTTATTATAATGAGGCTTTTTGCAAAGACTCACATTAAAAAATAACATTAAATACTGAGGTTGTTTTAAATCAGAGTTTAATTTTTCCACCATCTCCTATTATTCTTATTAGGAAGCCAATTCTTCATAAGGATAGTGACCTCCAAGTACAAAATTGAGAATTAATGATGAAGCTGGTTCTTTTTAGGGAAATCTAAGAATGAGACACAAAGTCATGAACTATGCTGAGACCAAAAATGTGGCGGGCACAGCTTAGAGAGGTTTGGGATATTGACTTCCAGCTTCTCCAGAGACCTAAATTCATCAGAGCCTCCTTGTTCCCTAGAGAGCCTGTCAGAGCCAGGGTGGCTGAAGTACCACAGAGGAGCTTCCTGGAGAACAGTGAATAGCCAGCACCCCTTCCCCCCAACCCTGTTTGCCACTTCCCCTTCAGCTGGTGGCCCCTCTCAGGGTAAAGGGGCATAGTTCAGCTACTTGGCCACCCTGGGCCACCCACCAGAGATCAGGCATGGGATCTGGCTTCTGTGTGAAAAACCACCCTGAAACTCACGCTTTAACTTGTCATACAGCTATATGACTGGCTGTTGTTTAGAAAAGCTTCTCAAGTCCATTGGCATCTTCTTATCAGCCGTAAGCAGGTGAGTGCTGTTCTAGCGTGCTTCTGGGGTCTCAGTGGCATCTCGTGCTCATGATGTCCTTGGCATTCACACCACCCAGGGCCATGGATTCCTGTTCCCAGTGGGTTCCTTGTAGCTCTCGAATGGGCCCAGAGGTAATGTCCACTGGGCTTCTGCTCTAGCTGCTCCTCCATCCCGTGCTCTCCAGTGACACTTTACTAGTCAACACCTCTCAGTTGTGAATTACAGAAAACCAGCTCATGTTGGACTCAGAAAAAGGAAAATTATTGGGTCACTTAACTGGAAAAACCCAGAGAGAAGAAATACATATTTCAGGCCTGACTAGATCCAGGCCCAAACAATGTCATCAGTACTTGGTCTCCCCCTCAGTCTTTTCCCATATTTCTGTCTCTTCTCCTCCGTGTTCATAAACTTCTGAGTGCCGTGGTCTTCAGAAGCTCCAGACACACTAAAAAAGGAGCAGATCCTTTCCACAGCTTCCCAAGAAAGTCCCAGGCTTTGAGCCTCTTTGGACCAATTTAGGTCTAATGCCCAGCCCCAAACCAATTTCTACAGTCAGAAGGGTGACATACCCTGTCACCTCCTCACCCCACCAAAACTACATGGCCCATGAATGGCAGAGGGGTGATTCCCCAAGTGACAGCTGAGGTGCTATTACAAGAAGGAGAGGCAGCTGGGCGTGGTGGCTGACTCCTGTAATCCCAGCGCTTTGGGAGGCTGAGGCGGGTGGATCACGAGGTCAGGAGCTCGAGATCATCCTGGCCAACATGGTGAAACCCCATCTCTACTAAAAATACAAAAATTAGCCAGGCATGGTGGCGGGCGCCTGTAATCCCAGCTACTCGGGAGGCTGAGGCAGAATTGCTTGAACCTGGGAGGTGGAAGTTGCAGTGAGCCAAGATCACACCATTGCACTTCAGCATGGTGACAAGAGCGAAACTCTGTCTCAAAAAAATAAAAAATAAAGAAGAAGAAAGAGAACAGATGCTGGAATGCCAAAACCAAGAAATGTCCCTAGTATCTAATTCCAGTATCTCCTGCTGGAAGGAAGAATTTCCACACTCTTGTATCACTTTACCTGTGGACATTTCCTTGGATAGGAGGGCACAGTCTGTGAAGACGGGTCCTTGGGATCTCTTTGAAAGGTCAGTGCAAAGGAACTTGACAAGAGTTTTATTTCTACTTTTCTATCCCTCTGGACAGTAATCGGTACCTTAGAGAATTTCTTGAGATTGGAGGTGTCCTAACACTCTTGGAAATACTTGGGCTGGAGAAGATCACGGAGGAGGCCAAGAAGGAGTCCGTCAAACTACTTCAGGTTATTGCAAACTCTGGCAGGAAGTACAAGGAGCTCATTTGTGAAAGCTATGGTGGGTACCGTGTATAACAAGCTGTGGCTCCCTAGGGGCCTCGGTGAAATGGTGGCAGCATCCACCACTGCTGTAGGAAAACACATCATAGAACTGGAAGAACAGGAAGCTTTTTGTGTTCCTGTCCACGTCCAGATTTGATTCTCCTGATTCATCATTTGCTCAGATTTTTCAGTGGTGGTTTTAGAAATACTTCTCCTTTTTAAACATATCCTATTTGAGGCATCTATTCAAAGATTTGTTGAGCTGTGGCCCAATATCTTTTGTGAAATTGAGTTATGAATAACTCTAGAAATAAAATTGAAGGGCAGGCGCGGTGGCTTACGCCTGTAATCCCAGCACTTTGGGAGGCTGAGGTAGGTGGATCACCTGAGGTCAGAATTTTGAGACCAGCTTGGCCAACATGGTGAAATGCCATCTCTACTAAAAATACAAAAATTAGCCTGGTGTGGTGATGCATGCCTATAGTCCCAGCTACTCGGGAGGCTGAGTAGGGAGTCACTTGGACCTGGGAGACAGAGGTTGCAGTGAACTGAGAACACACCACTGCATTCCAGCCTGGGCTACAGAGCAAGACTCTGTCTCCAAAAAACAAAAATAAAAATAGAAAACAAAAACAAAAAGAAATACAATTATTGAATACCTGCTGTGTGCTAGATATATGCCAGGTGCTAGGGATACAGAAATGAATATAATACAGTCCTTTCCTCAGAGAGTTCACAGGCTGATGAGAAAAGTATAATCTAGTATTTTTTTTTTTTTTTGAGACAGAGTTTCATTCTGTCGCCCAGGATGGAGTGCAGTGGCACAATTTCGGCTCACTGCAACCTCTGCCTCCCGGGTTCAAGCAATTCTCATGCCTTAGCCTCCCAAGTAGCTGGAATTTCAGGCATGTACCACCATACCTGGCTAATTTTTATTATTTTTAGTAGAGACAGGATATGGCCATGTTAGCCATGGCTGGTCTCGAACACATGAGCTCAAGTGACCCACCCACCTTGGCCTCCCAAAGTGCTAGGATTACAGGCATGAGCCACCATGCCTGTCCCAATCATTTTTTTTTCCCTTGGGACAGAGTATCACTATGTCACCCAGGCTGGAGTGCAATGGTCTGATCTCAGCTCACTGCAACCTCCGCTTCCTGGGTTCAAGCAATTCTGCCTCAGATTCCTGAATAGCTGGGATTATAGGTGCAGACCACCATGCCAGCTAATATTTTCTACTTTTAGTAGAGATGGGGTTTCACCATGTTGGCCAGGCTGGTGTAGAACGGTCTAGAACTCCTCACCTCTTGATCCACCCACCTCAGCCTCCCAAAGTGCTGGAATTACAGGCATGAGCCACCACACCCAGACCCGACCCAATAATTTTAATATAATCTATGAAGTACTCCAAGTGAGGCGTGTAAAAGAGACACCATCACCCACATCTCCTTTTTTCTTTCTTGTTTTTTTTTTGAGTTGGAGTCTCACTATGTTGCCCAGGCTGACATGCAGTGGCGCAATCTCAGCTCACTACAACTTCTGCCTCCTGGGTTCAAGTGAGTCTCCTGCCTCAGCCTCTCAAATAGCTGGGACTACAGGTGCCTGCCACCATGCCCAGCTGATTTTTGTATTTTTAGTAGAGATGAGGTTTCACCACATTGGCCAGGCTGATCTCGAATTCCTGATCTTGTGATCCGCCTGCCTCGGCCTCCCAAAATGCTGGGATTACAGGAGTGAGCCACCAAGTCTGGCCTTTTTTTTTTTTTTTTTGAGATGGAGTCTTGCTCTGTTGACCAGGCTGGAGTGTAGTGGCACGATCCCGGCTCACTGCAACCTCTGCCTCCTGGGTTTAAGCAATTCTGCTTCAGCCTCGCAAGTAGCTAGAGTTACAGGCACCCGCCACCATGCCCAGCTAATTTTTGTATTTTAGTAGAGATGGGGTTTCGCCATGTTGGCCAGGCTGGTCTTGAACTCCTGACCTCAAGTGATCCATCTGCCTCGGCCTCCCAAAGTGCTGGGATTACAGGCGTGAGCCATTGCGCCAGGCCCACATCTCCCTTTTTCAAAGCATTTTCCACCCTGCACTCTCATCAAGGTTCTCCTGTCTGTCTACCCCACGGCCTCTCAAAACCTCAGTGTCTTCATCCATAAAGTGGGACTAACACCTTCCTCTCAGTATGGTTTCTGGGATTAAGTGAGTTAATATTTGTAAAACCATTTTGCAAACTGCTGAGTGGTATACAAGTGTTATCATATAGCAATAAAAATGCGTGTTGTATGTGTAAATTGTGCAGAGCCATTTTAAATTTTAAAACACAGATTTTGACATGCCTGTGCTGCAACAAAATCCTCCAACCACATGGCTGTAAGGTAAACAACATGAGAACCAAGCCTCAATTTTGCTTTGGTTGAACAGGCTTAGTTGAAGCACTCTTAATCTTATTCATATTATGTAACCTTGAGTGGGGATTGTTTTCATAAATCCCTTCCAATTCAGCATCTCTTCTCTTCTTTGCTCAGGTGTACGATCCACAGCAGAATTTTTAGCAAAGTCTCAGTCAGAAGAGACCCAGGAGGAAGTGCAGGTTCTGTTGGATTCTTTGGTCCATGGCAATCCCAAGTACCAGAATCAAGTGTATAAAGGTCTAATAGCTTTGCTGCCCTGCGCGTCCCCCAAAGCCCAGCAGCTGTCCCTGCAGACTCTCAGGACTGCCCAGGTGAGCCAAGGCTGCATGCTCCTGTGGTTCCGATTCAAATGCAATAATCTTACAATTACCTTCCACAGTTGTACTCCACACAGGCATGAGAAACGGGGCTCAGCCTCCCACTGCATGTCTGTTGTTCAATCAGCATTACTTCCAGAAGGCCAAGGTAGGGCAGAGAGTTCATGTCTTCCAGCAGAGTGATTTGTCCTGTTTACTTAAGGATCAGAAAGATGTTGGCAGACTTAAAAGTGGTTGAGACAAGCAACAAGGATGATGAAAGGGCTGTAGAAAAGATTAAAGGAGTCGATTTGATAGGTAAAGAATAATGGTGCATTTGCAGACAGCATGTAAGTGAAGAGGCCAGATCTCCAGTGCTGGGGAAGGCTTTTTTCTTGTTGGCTTTTGCCCTTCTCTCAGACAGTGCCCTAGAATGCAAGCGAAATCGGATCTGGGGCATAGTGAGCATATGAAGACATGGTGCCTTTGTAGAGAGGGGATAGAGGCTCGAAAAGTGGCTTTATGATGAACCATCAAGCCAGGTGCATCAGCCTCCCAAGTAGCTGGGGTTACAGGCACCTGCCACCATGCCCAGCTAATTTCTGTATTTTAGTAGAGATGGAGTTTCGCCATGTTGGCCAGGCTGATCTCAAACTCCTGACCTCAGGTGATCCACCTGTAATCCCAGCATTTTGGAAGACTGCAACAGGCAGATCACTTGAGGTCAGGAGTTGGAGACCAGCCTGGCCAACATGGTGAAGCCCCATCTCTACTAAAAATACAAAAATTAGCCGGGCATGGTGGCACACGCCTGTAATCCCAGCTACTTGGGAGGCTGAGTTCAGAGGATCGCTTAGCCTGAGAGGCAGAGATTATGGTGAGCCAAGATCACATCACTGTACTCCCTGGGCTTTTAAAAAAGCAAGACCTGTCTCATAAAAAGAAAGAAAAAGGCCAGGCTTGGTGGATCACGCCTGTAATCCCAGCACTTTGGGAGGCAGAGGCCAGTGGATCCTGAGGATGGGAGTTCAAGACCAGCCTGACCAACATGGAGAAACCCCATTTCTACTAAAAATACAAAATTAGCCAGGCATGGTGATGCATGCCTGTAATCCCAGCTACTTGGGAGACTGAGGCAGAGGTTGAACCCAAGAGGCAGAGGTTGCAGTGAGCCAAGATCATGCCATTGCACTCCAGCATGGGCAACAAGAGCTAAACTCTATCTCAATAAATAAATAAATAGACAAATTTTAAAATAATAATAACTGGGTGTGGTGGCATGTGCCCCTAGTCCCAGCTGCTCCAGAGGCTGTGGTGGGAGGATCACTGGAGCCCAGGAGTTCGAGGCTGCAATTAGCTATGATGGCCCACTGCATGCCAACCTGAGTGATCGAATGAGACCCTGTCTCTAAAACAATTCTAAAAACAGATCAGATTATCATCATTATTTTATTTCTACAGTTTCCATTTATTAAGTGCCTCATACATGCCAGTCGCTGTTAGGGGCTTATCTACACTCTCTCCCTTCGTCTTCACTATAGCTGATGGAGGCAGATATTATTCTCCCTTTTTCAAAGATGGTGGAACTGAGCTCAGTAAAGTGTGTTAAGTGACTTATCCAAGGCCACATGCTATGTAGAAGGTGTTTACCAAGCGAGAATTTAAATCAACTATCTCCAAAGTCCTTATTCTTTCTACATACCACTCTGCCTCTTTGAAAAAGGGTAAGATATGGCCAGGTGCAGTGGCTCACACCTGTAATCCCAGCACTTTGGGAAGCTGAGACGGGCAGATCAAGTTTGACACCAACCTGGCCAACATGATGAAACCCTGTCTCTACTAAAAAACAAAACTGCCGGGTTTGGTGTCTTCTGTCTATAATCTCAGCTACTTGTGAGGCTGAGGCAGGAGAATCGCTTGAACCCAGGAGGCAGAGGTTGCAGTGAGCTGAGATCACACCACTATACTCTAGCCTAGGTGACAGAGTGAGAAATTTGTCTCAAAAAAAAAAGGAAAGGAAAGAAAAGAAAAAGGGCAATGACAGTGATAGAGGGAAAACAGAAAAAATGGGGCTGGAAAAATCAAGGGAAAAAAGTTTGCATGAGGGGGACATGACCAGCGGGGTCAGATGCAACAAAGGGATTCAGTAAGGGTAGAATAGAAAGACGGTCCCAGCAGGAAAAGTTTTGGTGAATTCGGAGACTGTCTATGGCAGGAAAAATTAAATCGCAGCACCCTGTCAAAGGATGAATGGGGGATGAAGAAGTGGCTTCTCTTGGGAAGCTTAGATGTAAAGGGAAAAAAGAGCAATAGCAAAGGAAGAGTTGAAGGACAATGTTGTTAAATATGGATGAGCTTGAGGGTGTTTAATGCTACAAGAAGGGAACCAATGCATGGGTAAAAGTTTGGGGAGACAGAAAAAAGGGGCTGTCTGATGGGATGAGGTTCCTGAGGAAGAGAAGATTTTAGGATCTTGGATGAGTTCCATTCTCCTTGCCCTGTGTCCTCTCTCCCCCAGCCAGAGTAGGCGGCCTTGTTTCTGCACCTCTAGCAGGTAGCCTCATTTAATGCCTCCTGAGCTAGAGAGTTCAGTGGCAGCCTCAACCTAGGCCCAGTGTCTTACCACTGCCCTCCCTCCCTCTCCCCCATTCACCCAGGCTCCTGGCTGTTTGGAAGTCTGAGTTTCCTTTCTTCCAGGTGGACAAGATCTAAAGACTAACCACCTTGGGTGGGCACAGTGGCTCACGCCTGTAATCCCAGCACTTTGGGAGGCTAAGGTGGGCAGATCACTTGAGGTCAAGAGTTTGAGACCAGCCTGGCCAACATGGCAAAACCCTGTCTCTACTAAAATAAAATTAGCTGGGGGCCAAGTACGGTGGCTCACGCCTGCAGTCCCAGTGCTTTGGGAGGCTGAGGTGGGCGGATCATGAGGTCAGGAGTTCCAGACCAGCCTGACCAACATGGTGAAACCCCATCTCTACTAAAAATACAAAAATTAGCCAGATATGGTGGCACACGCCTGTAATCCTAGCCACTCAGGAGGCTGAGGCAGGAGAATCTCTAGAACCTGGGAGGTGGAGGTTGCAGTGAGCCAAGATTGTGCCATTGCACTCCAGCCTGGGTGACAGAGAGAGACTGTCTCAAAAAAAAAAATTTAGCTGGGCCTGGTGGCGGGTGCCTGTAATCTCAGCTACTCGGGAGGCTGAAGCAGGAGCCTCACTTGAGCCCAGGAACCGGTGGTTGCAGTGAGCTGAAATTGCACCACTGCACTTCAGCCTGGGCAACAGAGTGGGACTCCATCTTTGAAAAAAAAAAGACTAACCACCTTGTCCTGTTGTCTGTCTTGTCAGCCAATCATTGGGACCACACACCCCAGCATCGTGGACTGCGTGCTGAAGGTGCTGGGCACGATGCACCTAGAAGTCCAGTATGAAGGTAGGGAGGCTACTCCAGATGGCAGAGGGGGCGCCAAGAGCCAGCTGACTCAGCTCTCCAGAGCTTTCTCTTAGTCACAGAGAGCCTTGATGTTGAGTATCTCGGACGGCCTTGGCAGTGGAAGATACTGGTTCAGAAAATGTCAGTCACACCTGTGCCTTGCATCAGCCACACAGTGCTGGAACGGTTGTGAGAGTCTGCCTGGGTCCAGAGCTGGTTCTGGATCCCAGTCTTATGTGGTGCTTCCCGGCTAAACAGAAGTCACCCTGAGGAATGTCCTTCTTCTCAGAAACTAAACTGAATAGTCGTAGTATTAATTTAGTTGGTTGTTTTTGATGGTCTTTTTTGAGACAGGGTCTTGCTTTGTTGCCCAGGCTGGAGTGCAGTGGCACCATCATAGCTCACTGTGGCCTCAAACTCCTGGCCTCAAGAGATCCTCCCTCCTCAACCTCCCAAGTAGCTAGGACCACAGGTGTGCACTACCACATCCACCTAATTTTTTAATTTTTTTGCAGAAACGGGGTCCCACTATGTTGCCCAGGCTTGTCTTGAACTCTAGGCCTCAAGCATTCCTCTCACCTTAGCCTCCCAAAGTGCTGGGATTACAGGCATGAACCACTACACCCAGCCAATGAGTTTTTATTTATTGAGAGCTTCTATGTGCCAGCCACTTTCCATACATCACCTCATTTACTTCTGAAAATAACCGTAAGAGGCCAGGCATAGGGCTCACACCTATAATCCCAGCATTTTGGGAGGCCAAGGCAGGCAGGTCACTTGAGGCCAGAGGTTTGAGACCAGACTGGCCAACATGGCAAAGCCCCATCTCCCCTATAAATACAAAAAAATTAGCCAGGGTTGGTGGCATACACCTGTAATCCCAGCTACGCAAGTGACTGAGGCACGAGAATCGCTTGAACCTAGAAGGTAGAGGTTGCACTGAGCCACGATCATGCCTCTGCACTCCAGCCTGGGCGACAGAGCGAGGCTCCGTCTCAAAAAAACAACAAAACAACAAGAACAACTGAATAACCATAAGAGTACAAAGCCTGGGATATATTAGGGATTCAAATGTTTACATGAACAAGTAGTAAAGATGGGTATTTTTATGTTTTTCAAGATAAAACAGTGAAGCACAGAGAGATTACGTGTGCTTCCCAAGGTTACACAGCTATTGGATTCTAGCCAGATCTGCCTGACTCTAAAGTTTATGCTTTTAACATATAGCTCATGGCAGATATTTAAACGGTATAATTTCCTTCCCTTTTCCTATAGCGGTTCAGAGGAACGAGATTCTATTTTCAACAGGGGGAGATCAAGGAAGGATTCACTGAGACTGTGTTTGAACTGAGCTGTGGAGAATGGGGAGAATTTTGGAAGGTCAAAAGGATCAGAGGAGGTTGTTCTGGAAAGGGGAATGGCAGGAAGGCAGACATAGGGAAGTACAGGGCATGTCCCGGGAATAATGGGCAGGTCACTGGAGAAGGGATGGTAAAGGTCTAGCTCTAGGAAAAGGTAGGCTAGGAGCAATGGAGGGCACCTTGAATGCCATGTAGGGTAGGTGGCGTCTCCAGCATGCAGCATGGAGCCACTGAAAGTGAGCCTGCTACAGGTGAGGGCTGAGGGAGTGCAGAGCCTCCGAAGATGGCCTGGGTGATGCTGTGCCAGGCCAGCCAGAGCCACAGGAACACTTGAGGCTGGAGGCCAATCGGGAGGCATTGGGGATGGTTCAAATGACAAAATAAGAATGTGCTGGTCCAGCTGGGAACCTAGGCCCCAGGAAGAGAGCACGGACAGCACAGGGAACTGCCTGGTGAGGAGAATGAAGCAGCTTATGGATGTCAGAGTGGGCAGGGCCAGGAGACCAGGACAGAAAGGTCCAGTAATCAGGAATGGTCTGGGCATCAGTATAGGGACAGGGACTTCTGTGTCCAGGTTGACAGGCTGAGCCCCAGGTTCAGGAAACCTGGGAAGGAGGGCATAAGGACCAGGCACTGAGGTTTAGGTACACAAGTGAGATCCTGGGGATGATCAGCAAGGCTCTGGAGGCCACTTCCAACCTAGGTCTTTTCTGGGCAGCAGTGCCAAAACTGAATGTCAGGCATATTATTCCTTCAGCAACACAGTCGGTTTTTGGTTTTGACCCCTGCAGGTCTGTGTGCATATGTGGCCCTTGTATGTTGAGAAATAAGGCTGTGCTAAAATCTATTAGCAGCTGGAGCAGAGTGTCCTGGCTGGAGAGGAGTCACCAGTGAATGGGTGGAGTGGTACAGGGACCTAAGAAATAGTCAGACCCTGCACCAGAGGGTTGTTACTGGCATTGGAGCAAGGGGATGACCTGGCAGTAGAATTATGTTAGGAATCTTAGTCTAGCAATCCCAAAGGCTAGATTGGGTAGCACTGAGACCTTCCTCTCCCCGCCCCACCAAACATGCCCACTCATCCATCCAGCACTGCTCAGCTTAAGCACTGCCTCTCTAAGCCCTTCCCTGACCCTTCAACCCCTGCCCAAATGTCAGCCCTCCTTCCTTTGAACCACCCTGTCCCCACTTCCCCTCCTTTAATTCCACTCCATTAGGGCGGTGTTCTCTAAAATGGTGACTTCCCCTTACACAGACCGTGCACAATTTCAGTTCAACTGCCATGGCTTTTATCCTTATAGCCTCGGCACAGTCCCTAGCATGTCAGGTCCTCACTGCACGTTTGCTGAGTGAGTGAGTGCTGCACATCGCACTGCGTTAGGGATTACTCACCTCTATGCCTTTCTCCTCCAGATCTCTGAACAACAGCGCAGGTACTAGGTCTGATTCATCTTTTTCCAACTCAGGACCTAGAGCATAATGGGTACTCAGTAGAAGTTTGTTAAATAAATTCATGAAAAAAGGTCTTTTTTCTTTCTTGAGACAGAGTCTCACTCCGTTGCCTAGTCTGGAGCACAGTAGCACAGTCACGGCTCACTCCAGCCTCGACCTCCTAGGCTCAAGTCATCCTCCCACCTAAGCCTCCCAAGTAGCTGGGACTACAGGCATGGATCACCATGCCCAGTTAATTCTTTGTAGAGATGGGGTCTCCCTATGTTGCCTAGGCTGCCCTGAAACTCCTGGGCTCAAGTGATCCTCCTCCCTCTGCAACCCAAAGTGCTGGGATCACAAGTGCAAGCCACTGTGCCCGATCAAAAAAAACCTCATGCTGATGAAGTCCTCCAGAGTTGTAACTGACCCCAGCTTCTTCCAGTATCAGCCTAAGTTAGAGTCCTTCTGCATTTATTCAGTAACAGCTAACACTGTGGAAGAGGCAGTGGGAACATGACCCTGTGACTGCCTTTGGTTTGTTATAGGATCATGTGATAACAGTGAAACTACGTGCCCCAAGGTAATTTCAGATATACCAGATGCGCACACATACACACAAAAATGTCTGTTGAATGAATGTATTATTATTCTTATTTTAACCAGGTGCTTCAAAATAGTCTTCCTGTTATTCCAAATATAGAGAATGCATATACAATGATTGTCCACTCAGGGGCACTGTTTCACATGATTAGCATAGACGGGAAGTTGAGGGAGAGAAGAAATTTGCATGCCTTCAGTTGCCACTGAAACGTCTCCCGAGGCAGGGGAGGAAAGTTCCGATGGGTCTTAAATGTGCTCCCAACAGTTTATGACCAAAGAGGATTAGAGAGTAATTTCTTTGAATTTGAGTATACCAAATTGCAAAACCAGAGTGAAGCCCCAGGATGCTGGCAGCAGTCAGCATGGAGAAGCAGCCTGTGTCCAAGAGGAACTCTTCTCCAAGAGGAGAAGAGTTTAGTGGGTGATAGGGACTGATCTCAGAAGGGCAGGGGTGGTTTGTTTCTTTAAACAAATATTTACTGAATATCTTTGATGTGCTGAAAACTATGCGAGACACTGGGGTTTTGTTTGTGTTTGCCTGTTTGCATTGAGAAGGAGAAAAGTGAGTGTCTTGGAAGGAGAAGCAGGGGGTGTCCACTCCACTCCCATGTGGTGTGTGTGTAGGGCAGAGCATGGGGTTATTGGCATCCTTCCCCTGAGAAAGCTACAGGGAAAGTGGCATCCTCAGGGCAGTGTCCACTGACAGCAGGAGGTGGAGGGGCTTAGGGGCCTGGTGATTGTTTATCTTGCTGTGGGTGTCAGTGATGGAGGAAGCTGTTGGTGGCCTCACCTCCTTTTTCATGGAGAATGCCACCTTCCCCCACCACATCTACCAACCTGCCTGACCGGTGAGTCAGGTTAGCCACGTCCTCTGCTCTCCTTCCCATTATGCTAGTGTCCCCAGTTCCTATCACAGGCTCCCTCTTCTGCTTATTCTCTGAAGCACATTCCCTCAAAGACTTCCCTTCTGTAGCTCGCCTTTTCCTTTTTCTCTGCTGGACCATCTCCATTGACGTGCAAATATGCTCTCTATCTTCCATTTTTAAAAGGGGCCCTCTTTGGGAACCTATGGATTAAAAGAGATTTAAAAGACATGTACCAAAAAAAGGTAAAATTATAGCATTTAGGGATGCACACCCCTCCTTGACCGCAAGTTGGCCCCCAGCTATTCATTTCTTTGCCATTTCCTTCTACTTGAACTCCCAGCTGCCTTTGACCCAGCTGATCACTCCCTCGCTTTCTTTGTTGGCTTCTGCGATAGGCGTTTCCCTCCGCTCACTGGTTTTGCCTTAGTCTCCTTCACTTGTTTCTCCTACTTCTCTACCAGACTGTTAGGTCAGCCTCTTCCTTCGCATCTCTGTATAATTTTTCCCTACGTGGTTTCCCATGTGGATGTTTAACAGACATCTCAAATTTATGGCCAAAACAGAACTCTTGATTTTCTTCTCCAAGCCTATTCCTCTTCCTGTTTTCCCTATCTCAGTAAGAGGGACCACCACCAGCCCAACCACTCAAGCAAAACATGGAGGACTAATACCAGATCCCCTTCGTTCTCTCACCACCTACCCCATCCCCTGCCTACCAAGTCCTCTAGGCTGTATCTCTGCTTACCTTCCCTGTCCCTGTCCCCCACTATGATCACCTTAGTCTAACCCGCCATTCTTCTTTCTAGTTCCATTTTGTCCCCCTGTAATCCATTCTCTTGCTGCAGCCAGAATGATCATCTTAAAAATGTATGGTCAGGCACAGTGGCTCCTGCCTGTAATCCCAGCACTTTGGGAGGCCAAGGAGAGTAGATCATTTGAGATCAAGAGTTGGAGACCAGCCTGGCCAACATAGTGAAACCCAGTGTCTACTAAAAATACAAAAATTAGCTGGGCGTGGTGGCACACACCTAGAATTCCAGCTACTCAGGAGGCTGAGTCAGGAGAATCGCTTGAACCCAGGAGGTGAAGATTGCAGTGAGCCAAGATCATGCCACTGCACTCCAGCCTGGGTGACAGAAACTGAATATACACATATATACATATACATATATATGTGTGTATATATATATATAGAGAGAGAGAGAGAGACTAGAAAAAAGAAAACAAAAAACTAAATGCACACACACACACACACACATGTATTAGACACTATCACTCCTTAGCTTCCCATTGCATCTAGACCAAAACCTAGATACCTGCATGGCCTGTAACGCATGGAGGGCTCTTCCCCTTCCCCACAGACCTTGGATTGACCTTTCTTAAACTTTAAGTGTAAGCTGAGACATCACCTCTGAGAGGAAGCCTTCTCTGATCACCCTTTCTAAAGCTTCCTCACTCGTTCTCACCGCCCACCTCAGTCCCTCTCCATCATATCACATCATGAGACTTATCTCCTTGGGAAAAGACCTCATCTGGGTACTTGTTTACTTGTGTATTATCTGCTAGAAAGTCAGCTCCAGAAGAGCTGGGACCACATCTTTTTTATTTACCATTGTATGTTAGTGCATAAATAGCACTGAAAAAGGTAGCCCCTTAAATGTTTGTTGAATGAATGAATGAATGAATTGGGACAAATGAATCGTGTGTACCCTGATTTGTGCTGTTAATCATCATATTGAGAATAAAATCTGAAATGTCTAAGGAGAGGATATGTGTCTTCAGTGACTTTTTACTTCTTGAGTTCTTAGGGCCAATGAAGAGGGTATAGAGAAGGAGAAAAAGAGAAGTTTTTTGGAGGAAGGTAGGAGATGGTAAGGCCTCTAGCGCTGAGGGTGGGTCTTCCAGTTACCTATTACTTATAACAAACCACTGCAAATGTACTGCCATAAAACTACCACTATTGGCCAGGGGTGGTGGCTCACACCTATAATCCCAGCACTTTGGGAGGCCAAGGCAGGTGGATCACGAGGTCAGGAGTTCAAGACCAGCCTGGTCAGCATGTTGAAACCCTGTCTCTACTAAAAATACAAAAATGAGCTGGGCATGGTGGTGCATGCCTGTAGTCCCAGCTACCCAGAAGGCTGAGGCAGGAGAATCGCTCAAACCCTTGAAGTGGAGGTTGCAGTGAGCCAAGATCATGCCACTGTACTCCAGCCTGGGCAACAGAGTGAGACTTCATCTCAAAAAACAAAACAAACAAACAAACAAACAAAACAACCACTATTTTATTATGCTCACATATTCTGTAGGTCAGGAATTTGAACAGGACACACTGGAGATGGATGATCTTTGCTCTACAATGTCTGGGGACTCATCTGTGAAGACAGCCAGGAGCCACAGCTGGTCTAGAGTGGGGCTGTTGAGGACTGGTACCACTGACCTTTCCTTTTGTTCAGGCTCCAGAGTGTCTCCTGTCTTCACTTGACATTTGGATATGCTGCTCATCAAGAATATTTTTGCATTAATTTTAGAGTTTTGCCAGGTGCCAGTGGCTCACGCCTGTAATCCCAGCACTTTGGGAGGCCAAGGCATGTGGATCACTTGAGGTCAGGAGTTTGAGACCAGCCTGGCCACCATGGTAAAACCCAGTCTCTACTAAAAGCACAAAAATTAGCCAGGCATGATAGTGCATGCCTATAATCCCTGATACATGGGAGGCTGAGGCAGGAGAATTGCTTGAACCCAGGAGGCGGAGGTTGCAGTGAGTGGAGATCATGCCACTGCACTCCAGCCTGGACAACAGAGCGAGACTCCATCTCAAAAAAAAAAAAGTAAGTTTTTAATAAGATTCCATCAAAATAGTACTAATTTGCATCTGAGCCAAGTGCTTCACCCTACTCCTGGCATAGGGTAGAGCAAGGGAGCTAGTCTTTTTATTTTACTTAATCATTTAGAAACAAGGTCTCACTGTGTTACCCAGGCTGCTCTTGAACTCCTGGGCTCAAGTGATCCTGCTGCCTCAGCTTCCCAAAGAAGTGATTATAGGCATGCACCATCTTACCTGGCTTAGGGAGCTGGAGTCTTTCAGAGCATGAAGGTAGGACTCCTCTGAGACTGTCAACTGCAGCACCTACACCTGGTCTCTCCATGTAGCTCTGGCTTCTCACAGCTTGGCGGCTGGGTTCCAAGAGCAGGTAGCCAGGAACGAGCTTCTCCAACATTCTAGACCAAAGCACTGCATGGCCTTTTTTGACCTTGCTTCATAAGTGACAAAGCATTGCCTCCTGCCCTGACTCAAGAGAAGCACATGGATCCCACTCCTCTACGAACAGAAAGTCAGATATATTTTTTTTTTTTTTGCCAAGTTTTGTTTTGTTTTGTTTTTAAGACAAAGTCTCACTCTGTCACCCAGGCTGGAGTGCAGTGGCATGATCACAGCATACTGCAGCCTCAACCTCCTGGGCTCAGGTGATCCTCCCAACTCAGTCTCCTAAATAGCTGGGACTACAGGCATGTACCACCATGCCCAGCTAATTTTTGTATTTTTTGTAGAGAGGGGATTTTGTCATGTTGCCCAGGCTGGTCTCTAACTCCTGGGCTCAAGCAATCCTTCAGCCTTGGCCTCCAAAAGTGCTGGGATTACAGGCATGAGTCACCACACCCGGCCTGTGGCTAAGTTTTAAAACCACTGCAGTGGAATATGTCAGACCTGAGGGACATACGTGGTGATAGCTTTATGTCTGTGCAAGTGAGATAGGCTTCTCTTTCTTCCTTTTCCTCCCTTTTCTCAAGGGAGGGGTGGCAAAGGAGCATTGTGTTCAATGCCATGAGAACACCCTGCTGCCCAGTTCCCCTGCCACAGGAGGTTCTGATTGTCCGTTATTGGCACATTCTTCACTTTGAAGTGAAAATAACCAGGCAGCCAGGGACGGTGGCTCATGCCTGTAATCTCAGCACTCTAGGAGGCCGAGCTGGGTGGGTCACCTGAGATCAGGAGTTCAAGACCAGCCTGGCCAACATGGTGAAACTCCATCTCTACTAAAAATACAAAAATTAGCTGGGTGTGGTGGCACACACCTGTAATCCCAGCTACTCGGGAGGCTGAGGCAGGAGAATTGCTCCAACCCAGGAGGCAAAGGTTGCAGTGAGCCAAGATCATGCTACTGCACTCCAGTCTGGGCAGACTCCATCTCAAAAAGAAAAAAGAAAAGAAAAGAAAACAGGCAAAGGAGGCTGACTCCTACATCCACTAATTTCTTAGGTTTTTTTTTTTTTTTTTAGTCACAGAATTCAGATTTTTAGAAGTTCTTTTAATGATTATCCTATTTAACCTGAGAAAGCAAAATCGAAATGAAGGAAGGACTTCTCCAAAGTGGTCAGACTTGGAACTCACCTCCATTTATCTTTGCTGTGAAGTAGAAAATGCAGTATCCACCCAGGGAGGATTGCTCTTCCAGGAATGAGTGGTATCAGGATTGGCAGTCTAAGCCGTAGAAGCAGTTACTTATTGGTCTTCCCTCCTGGAGAAGAGAAATTTGAAAGTTATAGAAGTTTTTCTGAAGAAGAAATTAATGAATTCTGTTGGAAATTTGAAGTATGTGTGTGTGTGTGTGTCAATGTATTAGTACCCTTTTACAGATAATTTTTTTTTTTGAAGATGAAGCCTTACTCTGTTACCCCAGCTGGAGTACAGTGGTGCGATCTCGGATCATTGCATCCTCTGCCTCCTAGGTTCAAGCAACATTTCTGCCTCAGCCTCCCTAGTAGCTGGGACTACAGATGTGCACCACCACACCTGACTAATTTTTGTATTTTTAGTAGAGACGGGGTTTCATCATGTTGGCCAGGCTGGTCTCAATCTCTTGACATCAGGTGATCTGCCTGCCTCGGCCTCCCAAAATGCTGGGGTTACAGGCGTGAGCCACCACACCCAGCCTACAAGTAAATTATTACCCAAGAGTCCCGGCGCAGTCCCACTGCACCTGCCCAACTGTCTCAATTTTCTAAAAAAGTATTACCTAAGAACATAAAAATTACTGTGTATGACTTAATTAGAAGCAGACCAGGCCAGGCGTGGTGGCTAACGCCTGTAATTTCAGCACTTTGGAAGGCCGAGGCAGGTGGAACTTGGGAGTTTGAGACCAGCTTTACCAACATGGAAAAACCTCATCTCTACTAAAAATACAAAATTGGCTGGGTATGGTGTCGCACGCCTGTAATCCCAGCTACTCAGGAGGCTGAGGCAAGAGAATCACTTGAACCCAGGAGGTGGAGGTTGCAGTGAGCAGAGATCACGCCATTGCACTCCAGCCTGGGGGCAACAAGAGTGAAACTCTGTCTCAAAAAAAAAAGAAGCAGACCAATTCTCTGTATATTAATTTGCCAAAAGTACACTTGCCAAAAATCAACTGGCCAAGTGACAAGTTTGCTGAGTGGCCAATTCACCAAATTACCAATGAACTAAAAACACCTTTTCCTGGCGGGGCACAGTGGCTCACACCTGTAATCACAGTACTTTGGCAGGCTGAGGCGGGTGGATCACCTGAGGTGGGGAGTTCAAGACCAGCCTGACCAACATGGAGAAACCTCATCTCAACTTAAAAAAAATAATAATAATACAAAATTAGCCAGGCATGGTGGCGCATGCCTGTAATCTCAGCTACCCGGGAGGCTAAGGCAGGAGAATCGCTTGAACCTAGGAGGTGGAGGTTGCAGTGAGCCGAGATTGTGCCATTGCACTCCTGCCTGGGCAACAAGAGCAAAATTCCATCTCAAAAAAAAAAAAAAAACTTTTCTTTAAATACGTGTAAAGTTTAGAGCAGTTCATATTGGTTATATTGGTAGGGCCTAAGTGAGCTGGGAGAAGCCGGAAGTTCAGAGCTCCTGAGGACTTCAGATTCCTCAGCCCCTCAGCACCCACCTTCTGCCCATGGCTGGCCCCTTTGCCTCCCTTTTTCCTGCCCCACCCTCTCCCCATGCCCTTTTCTCAAGGATGGAAGTCTAGGCCATGCAGCATGGTGACTTCCAGCAGGTTCCCTCTCCAGGTGCCTTCTTCCTGCCCAACTCCCTGCCACTGCCACTACAGAGAGTTTGCACAGCTGCTGTGAAGACAAAATGAAAGCCATCATATTCAAACTTCGCATAAATCCACAAAAGCTGTTAAAATCAGTCTATCTGCATCAATGGCCTATTGCTATATAACAAATTACCCCCCAAAATTTGTAGCTAAAAACAGTAACAGGCCGGGCGCAGTGGCTCAAGCCTGTAATCCCAGCACTTTGGGAGGCCGAGGCGGGTGGATCACGAGGTCAAGAGATCGAGACCATCCTGGTCAATACGGTGAAACCCCGTCTCTACTAAAAATACAAAAAATTAGCTGGGCATGGTGGCACGTGCCTGTAATCCCAGCTACTCGGGAGGCTGAGGCAGGAGAATTGCCTGAACCCAGGAGGCGGAGGTTGTGGTGAGCCGAGGTCGCGCCATTGCACTCCAGCCTGGGTAACAAGAGCGAAACTCCGTCCCAAAAAAAAAAAAAAAAAACCAGTAACAGGGTATTATCTCACACCATTTTTATGGGTCAAGAACCTGGGAACAGCTTAACGGAGTGGTTTTGGCTCAGGGTCTCTCCTGAGGTTGCAGTCAGGATGTCAGCTGGGACCGCAGTCGTCTGAAGCCTTGACTGGGCCTGGCGGAGCTGCTTCCAGTGTTAGTTGGGTTATTGGCAAAAGGCCTCAGTTGCCCATGTCACCCTCTCCATAAGGCTGCCTCAGTGGCCTCACGGCGTAGCTGGCTTTTCCCAGAGCAAGTGATCTGACAGAGAGAGACCAAGGAAGAAGACCATTTAAGAACTTCAACACTGTCGCTTCTGCTTTACTCTGTTAATTAGAAGTCAGTCACTAAGTCCAGCTCACACTCAAGGGGAGTGAGCCTCCACCTCTTTTTTTATTTATTTATTTATTTTCAGATGGAGTCTCACTCTGTCGCTCAGGCTGGAATGCAATGATGTAAATCTCGGTTCACTGCAACCTCAACCTCTTGAGTTCAAGCAATCCTCCTGCCACGACCTCCTGAGTAGCTGGGACCACAGGCGCATGCCACCACACCCGGCTAATTTTTGTATTTTTAGTAGAGATGAGGTTTTACCATGTTGGCCAGGCTCATCTCAAACTCCTGAGCTCAAGTGATCCACCTGCCTCAGGCTCCCAAAGTGCTGGCATAATAGGCCTCAGTCACTGCGCCCGGCCCTGCTTTGTACTTCTCAGCTGACATGGGCAGTAGTTTTGGCCTTTGTGGCTGTATAAGAGGCCACCTGTCCTGTACAACTTCATCAAACAGCAGCCAGAAGGCTCTGACACTGAGGGAGACTTTCACATAAAAACCTGCTATTTTAAAAGATGCATTACTCTCCCAAAAGTATATGAGCACTTCAACTATGATGCTTTTTTTTTTTTTTTTTTTTGAGACAGAATCTCACTCTATCGCCCAAGCTGGAGTGCAGTGGTGCGATTTTGGCTCACTGCAACCTCCACCTCCTGGGTTCAAGTGATTCTCCTGACTCAGCCTCCTGAGCAGCTAAGATTACAGGCATGCACCACCATACCTAGCTATTTTTTTGTATTTTTAGTAGAGATGGGGTTTCACCATGCTGGCCCGGCTGGTCTCCAACTCCTGACCTTGTGATCCACCCACCTCAGCCTCCCAAAGTGCTGGGATTACAGGCATGAGCCACCAGAACTGGCCAACTGTGACACTTTATTCAGCATTTATAAAAGCGCTATAAAACAGGCTGGGTGCGGTGGCTCACGCCTGTAATCCCAGCACTTTGGGAGGCTGAGGTGGGCGGATCAGAGGTCAGGCGTTCAAGACCAGCCTGGCCAAGAGGGTAAAACCCCATCTCTACTAAAAATACAAAAATTAGCCAGATTTGGTGGCGTACACCTGTAATCCCAGCTACTCAGGAGTCTGAGGCAGAAGAATCACTTGAACCTGTCGGGTGGAGGTTCCAGTGAGCCAAGATTGTGCCATTGCACTCCAGCCTGGATGACAGAGCAAGACTCCATCTAAAATAAAAAAAATGTTAAGCCTATAAAACAGTCTTCCAGGGGATTTAAGTATTTAAGTGAAAATCTTGGGGGGAAACTTATTTCTAACTTCCCCATTTGCTTGCCCCTCAAAACATCTGCGTCCTGCCCTGGACTTACACTGTCTCCTTTTTGAGGACGGTGATGCTTGACTCAGGTCTCAGGGATAGTTCGAAACACCAGGACACGGGCGGATTGGACTGGGTGAAAGCAGGTACCAGTGGGAGACACACCGTAGTAATTCTTGATCCAGCAATGCATATACCACCATGACACATATGTTAGTTACTTTTTTGCCTGGCTTTAAAAACAAAAGATGTGCATAAAATATGTTTTTATTGTTTCAACATTGGGCTTTGAACAGGATGTGGTGAAAGAGGTAGCAGGATATACAGAAATCAGAGACAGAATTAATTACAGCATGTCAGGAAGATGCCTGAAACTGATGACACTGGTCTTATTTTTTGTTGCTGTTGTTGTTTTTGTTTTGAGACAGGGTCTTGCTCCATCACCTAGGCTGGAGGGCAGTGGCGCATGCATGGCTCACTGCAGCCTCAAACTCCTGTGCTCCAGTAAGTCGCTTGGACTACAGTCACATGCCACTATGCCTGGCTAATTTTTTACATTTCTTGTAGAGATGGGGGGTAAGATATTGCCCCAGCTGATTTGACTGCTCCCAGCCTTTTTTGGGGTGGGGTGGGGGGAATCGTCCCACTGTTTCCCAGGATGTAGTGAGTGGCTTGACAGCTCACTGCAACCGCAAACTCTTGGGCTGAAGCGATCCTCTCGCCTCAGCCTCTTAAAGAGTTGGGACTGCAGGCATGAGCCACCATGGCTGGCTGGTCTGTTTCTTACAGCAGTGCAACATGCCAAACACATTCATGCTAGTGCCCTGCTGGGAAGGAGGCAAACCTCTGTGAGGAAGCGCACTTCTCATATGTGGCCAGTAGGTGGCAGTCTTGTTGGGACCTGCAGAGAAAGACCTGGAACCCTGGTTTTGCAAGGCTCTAGGAACAAAGAATTATAAAACACCAGTGCTGTTAGCACCCTGGAAATGGCTGCATGGAACATCCACGGTTCCCAGATACAATGCCATTTCTATGGCTCCTTCTGCCAAAGGAATACTAAGCCTGCTGCTACAGCCCTGTCTCTTGTTCACTGTGGTTTCCTGGGCAAGTCATTCGTTGTCGGTTTCTTCATCTATTCAATGAGATGATCAGACAAGTGATCACTGAGGTTTCCTCTGATGCTGATAGGCTGTGGATTCCAAAGTTCCTCTTTGGATTGGAGGAATGAATTTGTCTCTTGCACCACTAAAGTTTCCATGGAATGTGAGTGGCAAGCACCTCACATCTGTTTTTTGTTTTTGGTCTTGTTTTTGAGACAGAATCTCACTCTGTCACCCAGGCTGGAGTGCAGTTGCATGATCTCAGCTCACTGCAACCTCTACCTCCTGGGTTCAAGCAATTCCCCTGCCTCAGCCTCCTGAGTAGCTGGGATTACAGGCGCCCGCCATCACACCTGGCTGATTTTTGTATTTTTAGTAGAGAGGGTTTCACCATGTTGGCCAGGCTGGTCTTGAACTCCTGGCCTCAGCCTTCCAAAGTGCTGGGATTACAGGCATGAGCCACTGCACCCAGCTGCATCTGTTTCATTTACTGATGTTTTGTCCGCACCAGCACTGCACCTAGCATGTGCTCGGTTCCTGTTTGTCAAATGCATGAGCATGGGCCCCACAGAGCATGCCCTCAGCTTCATGGGGCCTGAACTCTCAAACATTCAAAACCTCCTGATGATATCTCCTCCTTGAATACTCTCATCCTCCTTCCCAAACCCATACTCTCCAGGCTTCCTCCTATGGCTCTAGAAACTGCTTTGGTCTTTTATACATTCCCCTTCCTCTGCCAGTCCCCTAGGTGTCAATGTTTTTTTCCCGTATTCAGCCCCAGGTCCTCTTCTCCTTCTTTGCGGTCTATGGCACCTCGTCCGCTCCCATGACTTTAATTACCACCTATGATGATAGAAACAATAGTTGCTAACCTTTACAGAGTGCTGACTCTATGCTGGGTACTGCCCTTGATCTTTACTGATTTTCCCCTTACCACAAGCCAAGGAGGTGGGCACTGTTATTTTCCCCATTTTATGGGTGGAGGACAGAGTGATTGAGTGACCTCTCTCCAGCTCAGACCATTCTCGCAAGCTCCAGACCCATGTGTCCATTTGCCCTCTAAACACCTCCCCTTGGATATCACCAGTGGACTTCTGATATTCCAGCTCCAAGGCTTTTCTTCTCCAGGGTCCCAATCTCAATGGAAAGTATCCAGCTGCCCAGGCTAGAAATATTGGTAATTGTCATGTGTTTTTGCTTCCCACCTTCAACCAACTTCTAACAAGACCAGTCAATTCTAACTCCTCAATATTCAGATCTGTTCCCTTCTTCTCCATTCTGTCTCCACTGCTGCAATTCGGGTCTTCCTACTGCCCGCCTGCACTGGCCTCACCAATCTCCATCTCTCCAGTGTGGCACTCACCACAGTCCATTTCCTAGTCCACCACCAGAGTGGAGGCAGTAGAGATGAGCGGTGAAGAATATGGGCTTTGAGATCAGAACTATTTTTTTTCTTGAGACAGTGTCTCACTCTGTCACCCAGGTTGGAGTGCAGTGGCGCAATCTCAGCTCACTGCAACCTCTGCCACCCAGGTTCAAGCAATTCTCCTGCCTCAGCCTCCCAAGTAGTGGGGATTACAGGTCCCTGCCACTGTGCCCGGCTAATTTTTGTATTTTTAGTAGAGACAGGGTTTCACTATCTTGGCCAGGCTAGTCTTGGACTCCTGACCTTGTGATCCACCCACCTCAGCTTCCCAAAGTGCTGGGATTACAGGCATGAGTCACCACACCCAGCCTGGAATCAGAACAATTCATATTAGCTATCTGATCCTGGGCGAGCAACTCATCTTTTTGAGCCTTCGTTGTCTCTGAAATGAAAGATGAGAAAAATGCCTGCTGTATCGGGTTGCTGGCACATGCAAAGCCCTTCAGAAGCTGGGGCTGGCCTGCCTCCACAGGCTTAGCTCTGATGCTAAGCCCGGCATCCCTGTTTCACGGCCAGATCTCCCTTGCCTGGCCACAGTGTGACATGGCACTTGCCACATTCTACATTCCAGCCTCTCCCTTCTCCCCATGGTTTTGCCAATTCAAGCATCACCTTTTCCAAGGAATCCTTCTCCTGATTCTCCATCCCCTATCATCTCAACTCCATCAGCCAGCCTGGCTTCCTTTTTGTTCCCATGGCCCTTGTTAACAGCGCATCAGAAACACCACTTTCCTTGTTGGTATCCCCCACTCAGCTGTGATGTCCCTAAGGCCAGTGATTAGGTCTTAGTCCTCTTCATGACCCTAGCACAGAGGCCTGGCACAGACAAGATGCTCAGTGCGAATTTTGTTGAAATGAATGAATCAATGAATAAATCAGTGATTGCTCAACTTTAGGTCATTTGGATGTTATCAGCACCACAGGCTTTAGGCAAAACTGAGTATTCTTTTGTTGTCCTTTGCTTTCTGAATGAATTGCTCTCAGTAGTAACTAGTACAATATATGAAGAGTTGTAACTGGCTGTGGTTCCTGTGAAGACATTTGGGCAGAGACCAGTACTTTCCCTCTGGGTATAAACAGTGACAGCTGTGAAGTTTTAAACTCAGTCAAAAATGATGCAGTGAATAAATCTTCATTTTTCCAAGTAGCTCCAAGTGTTACAAATAATTAGCAAGAGATTAAGCATTTAGTATAACGTGAATAGTCAGAGCTAGACATTTGTCTCCTGGAGTATTTGGTTCTACGTGGGCAGAAATTGCTATTTGTGGTCAGAAAAATTTCATAAAAATATCTTCACCCAGGCCGGGTGTGGTGGCTCACACCTGTAATCCCAGCACTTTGGGAGGCTGAGGCAGGCAGATCACGAGGTCAGGAGATTAAGACCATCTTGGCCAACATGGTGAAACCCCATCTCTACTAAAAATACAAAAAATTAGCCGGGCGTGGTGGTGCGCACCTGTAGTCCCTGCTACTCAGGAGGCTGAGGCAGGAGAATCACTTGAACCCAGGTGGCAGAGGTTGCAGTGAGCCGAGGTCGTACCACTGCACTCCAGCCTGGCAACATAGCAAGACTCTGTCTCAAAATATATATATGTATCTATACATATGTGTATGCATATATGTATACATGTATCCGTACATATGTGTGTGCATATATACATACACATATATATACATATATGTATATACATATTTTTTTTTCACCCATTCATTTCTACCCTGAATGTCCACCAAGTCATGGCCTGCTGCAGGAGGAGCTCTTGGGCACAGGCAGACATTTTCCCAGGATGTCCTGGCATTACATGCTGCCAGCTTGTGCCTGGGAAGGGCCCAACTACTAATGAGGGACGTGCTACAGGCAACAAAGCCAAGTATTATCAGATGCAAGGAGGGGCCAGACCACTTAGCTCCAAAAAAATGAGCTGTGCCAATTCAAGAAAAGGGAAGAAACCAAATAGCAGAACAAGTGAGAACGACTTGGGGGTTTCGGGCACCAGCCAGTGCAGGCTACTGCTGCCAAGCAGCCAGAGATGTCCAGGCTGCCATTTTGTCCAGATCAGAGTGTCTGGGGGAAGCCAGGGAAGCTCAAGTGCTTTGCACCTTCCCAGGGCTGGTCCCTTTCCCTCCACAATGTTGCTGGGCCTTTGACTCCAAAATAGGACCACATCTGGGCAACCGGAGGCTGCAAGGGGTGGGTAGATGGGATTGTGAGGGCTACCCGGGAAGACCTGGAAGAAAGAGGCAGCCCAGGGTAGTGGCTGGTTGATTATAAGAAGTGTTTCTGAATGAGGCCACTCTTTCTGGATCAGGAAGGTCCTCAGAGGAAAGGATCTGGCCCAGAAGGTCTGTCCCCCAGAGAGCGAATAAGTACTGGAAGGGATAGCACAGGATGTCTTAGAAGATCTTCCACCTTGGGGTGATTCTTTAATTCTGTGATAGCGAAAACCAGGATGAGCTTTGTAGGGCTTCAGGACCAGGTCCGCTCTAGTGTGCCGGAAGGCTCTGGAGCCTGGGGCTGTTGAGGAAGAGGCCCCAGGGTCTGGCACAAGGGCAGTTTCAAGGAGGTACCCTGGTTCTCTATTAGTAGCCTTTCCATGCCTTTCCTTAGACTGACACACCAGCCAAAACTCTCTCCTTCCTGCCGAAGGGCACTCTGAGCCCCAGAGTGGAGAAGTCAGCTCCCCATCCCTCTGCCGGTGTTTTCAGCAGCACCCAGGAGAGCTGAGGATGCAGCCTGCAGCACACAGGATATGGCTGTTGCCTCTGCCTTCCCAGGCCACTTGCTCTGTTGGAAATCAATGACAGTTTTCTGACAAAGTTAGAAATCGTCAGCACATGTTCCTTTTTTAGGCAGCACATGCCTGTTTGGAGTTAAACAAGTAAAGTTTGCAAGAGCTGAAGCAGTCTCTCGTGGAGACCCATCCTGTGTGCTCTGTAAATCCACGCAGTCCCCTTCACTGACCATCTTGCTAGGTGCCCTGTGTCTCCCACTGTGAGAAGGGCCACACTCTTTCCCTTTCTGTTGTGTCTGGCTTGTATGATATGAGCATCCATAGAGTGGTGCCCCATTCTGGGCTGGCCAAGAAGTATAAGGTACTGACTTCAAAGCACTCTCAAAGTTGGCCATGGGGCTGGATGTGGTGGCTCATGCCTGTAATCCCAGCACTTTGGGAGGCCAAGGCGGGTGGATCACCTGAGATCAGGAGTTCGAGACCAGCCTGGCCAACATGGTGAAACCGTGTCTCTACTAAAAATACAAAAAAATTAGCCAGGTGTGGTGGTGGGTGCCTATAATCCCAGCTACTCGGGAGGCTGAGGTAGGAGAATCAGAAAAAAAAAAAAAAAAAAAAAAAAGTTGGCCATTGGGTATACAGGGAGAGAGCTGCAGCAGTTCTGGTTCTCCAGTGTGTGGAAGATTCAGAGTGGAAAGGTTTGTTCTGTAGCTGTGTGAATGAGGGCCACAGTGGCCAGTGCAGAGCCTCCTCTGGGATCTTCCACCACCAGGCCGGTGGTTTCTAAACGTGGTCCTAGGCTGCCATGACCCAAGTGGTCTTTAGCCTGTTGAAATGCAGAATCCAATTAAGTCTTTTCAACAAGAGGTATGGAACATGCATTGTGTACATGGAATGGTTTGAGGCTCTGGGTAAACAGGGGAGATGCATCAGATGTGTCCACTGGAGTGCACACTAGTGAGGAGACCATTTACTGGATGGTACTGGTATTCTATAGCAAGAAAACCGTGTTACAGGGTCAGAGACATAGGACATCTACTCCTGAATGGAGGATGAAGGCAGAGGAGAACAGGCCAGGGGCAGCTTCCTGAAAGTTAATTTCTCAGCTGAGCCTTGAAGAATGAATAGCAACAGGCGGATAAAGAAGACTTCCCTTTCTGATCATGGTGGGCTGGGCAATTTCAACAACTCTGACTCCTGGAACTACTAAAATATCTACCAAAAAAATGTAATCTTCTTAATAGCGTTGGAGAGCAGTACAATGAGGAATTACCATACCAAAATCGAGGGGGAGGTGAGAACCCAATAGGCCAGCCCTCAAAGCTGAGGCCATTTGCTGATCCTGAAGCAATTAGCAGCGTCAAAAGGCAAAACAGGCCAGGCATGGTGGCTCATGACTGTAATCTCAGCACTTTGGGTGGTCGAGGCAGGTGGATCACTAGAGGTCAGGAGTTCATGACCAGCTTGGCCAACATAGTGAAACCCCGTTTCTACTAAAAAATACAAAAATTAGCTGAGCGTGGACAAAGGTAGTCCAGAATTTTTTGTCCCCCCAGGTAGCTGATAGAAACAAATGAAAATTATCTCTGGAAGAAAGTATCATCATTCTAGCTCTTAAGTTTTTCCTACACTTAATATTTCAAATACAAGAACAGCCCAAAGTATAGTAACCATGTGAGAAAACCCATCTCTACCAAAAATGCAAAATTAGCTGGGCATGGTGGCACATACATGTAATCCCAGCTACTCCGGAGGCTGAGGCAGGAGTATCACTTGAACCCAGGAGGCAGAGGTTGCAGTGAGCCAAGATCCCACACTCGCAATCCAGCCTTAGCAACAAGAATGAAACTCCGTCTCAAAAAAAAAAAAGATAACCATGCACACAAAGGCATCACGATAAATTGGAACTAGCAGACTAGAAAGACTCACAAAAACTTCAGCCAAATTATTGGATTTTCCTTTTTTAAAAAAGAAACAATCTTGTAAACATCTTTAGGAAACAGGAAGCTAAAATTTTTAAAATGTGGCAATAGGCCAGGCACGCTGGCTTACGCCTGTAACCCCGTCTCTACAAAAAGTACAAAAAATTAACCAGGCTTATGAGGCTGAGGTGGGAGGATTCCTTGAGCGTGGGAGGCAGAGGTTGCAGTGAGCTGCAACCGCACCACTCCACTACAACCTGGGTGGTAGAGTGAAGCCCCATCTCAAAAAACCACAAAAAAAGGATGAGAGATAAATAAGGTTTTGCTGTGCTGCCCAGGCTGGAATGTAGTGACACATTCTTTCACGACAGCCTCAACTTCCTAAGTTCAGGTACTCCTCATGTCTTATACCACCTTAGCCCCCGAGAGAGCTGGGACTCATGGCACTGGCAACACACCCCAGACTCTCAAAGCGTCAAAACCAGCGAACACAAAGCATTATACCCAGACGTCTATCTCTTTTTCTTTTTTTTTTTTGAGACGGAGTTTCACTCATGTTACCCAGGCTGGAGTGCAATGGCGCGATCTCGGCTCACCGCAAACTCCGCCTCCTGGGTTCAGGCAATTCTCCTGCCTCAGCCTCCCGAGTAGCTGGGATTACAGACACGCACCACCATGCCCAGCTAATGTTTTGTATTTTTAGTAGAGCTGGCGTTTCGCCATGTTGACCAAGATGGTCTCGATCTCTTGACCTCGTGATCCACCCGCCTCGGCCTCCCAAAGTGCTGGGATTACAGGCGTGAGCCACCGCGCCCGGCCTTAAAATTTAAATTTAAAAAGAGGCCAGGCATGGTGCCTCATGCCTGCAATCCCAGTACTTTTGGAGGCCATAGCATGTGGATCACCTGAGGTCAGGAGTTCAAGACCAACCTGGCCAACATGGTAAAACCCTGCCTCTGCTAAAAATACAAAAATCAGCCAGACGTGGTAGCACTTACCTGTAGTCCCCACTACTCCAGAGGCTGAGGCAGGAGAATCACTTGAACCCAGGAGGCAGAGGTTGCAGTGAGCCATTGCACCCCAGCCTGGGTGACAAGAGTGAAACTCTGTCTCAAAAGAAACAAAAAATTTTAAAAGTAGCATTTACCTTGGTGTACCATTGCCTTAGCATCTCCTCTTGCCCCCTGTAGCTCTGTGGTTCCTTTCTCTTTACAAAAATATTCACTCCTTGCCCATTTTCTCTGGTGCTCCCACAGCCTGACCACTGGCCCCTTCCACAGCATCTGTCACCATATTATTATAGCCTGTTTGTTGGTGCTTAAGGAAAGTTGGTTGAAAAAATGAATCTGCTCTGTATCCTCAACACCCAGTGCCGCGCCTGGCACATAGGCCTTCACATGCAGTTGTGCCAAAAGGCTGAGTGAATGCTGGACCGAATGAATGACTGAGTGTAAAGTATTTATAGCAAAGCCCTGCAGGAAATGCCCCGGATAAATTCTAGTCCCCTTCTCCTTCCTAACCAAATCTTTCCCTCCTTCTGCTTCCATCATTTTCTAACTGTGTAGCTTGGGCAAAGTATTTACCTCTCTGTGCCTAATTTTGGCAAAGGTAAAATGGGGAAGCACATCTCATCGGGTTCTGGTGAGCTTCCACGGATGCTGTATGGGAAGCCGGGCACCCTGCCTGGTGGAGAGGGCTCAATGGAAAGCCTGGCACCCTGCCGGGTGGAAAGGGCTTCATGATGGTTAGAAGGAGAGCTTCTCTAAACTCCCGCCTACCTTGCTTTCCCTCTCTCATTTCCTACCATAAGTCCCCCACCCACTTGCTCCCTCTCCCTCTCACCCCTTGTTTTTCTCCATCTTGCCTTCCTATAAAGACCAAGCCCTTCCCTCCTACATGAAGCCCGGAATCCTCCAAGGCAAATGCTCAGGTCTCTGAGGCCTCTCAGCCTCCGGCGCTGACATCCTAGGCCACCTGGACGGTTGGGCTCACCATCCCACCCTTCCTCCCCCGCCCCCCCAATTCAACTGAGGTGTTCCACTGAGCCCCCTCCTCCTGCTCTTCAACCGAGGTGTTGCCTTCCTAGCTCCCTGACGCCCTACACAGTGCCGGGCAGTAAAAGGTCAGGAGGAGGACAGTGATGGGTGGCGACTTGGTTCACCGGGTTCTTTGCTTCCTTGGTGGCAGAGGGGCCTGGGGCCTCTCTCCAGCACCTCTTTCCTTCCCCAGCCATCGAGCTGATCAAGGACCTGGTCGGTTACGACGTGCGCCAGGCGCTGCTTAAGGGCCTCGTGGCGCTGCTGATACCATCGGTCAAAGAGACCTCCAAACTGCAAGCCAAGATCCTCAATGGTAGGGACCTGCTCTGATGGGGCTACCTGGGCCGCGGGTTGGGGGGCCTCCTGTCTCACGGCCGCACCTTCCTCAGACCCCTCGATTCTCCAGCTCACCCCCAGCCTGCTGATGTTTTTGCAGCAGGCCGCGGCCGCCAAGGCCATCGGGTAAGCGGGCAGGGGGTAGTAGGTGGCTGCAGCAAGCCTGGCTTGGCGCTGCCCTCGGGCCCCGAGAGAGCTCCCGACGCTGTGCGCCGGGTGGGCGCGGGTGTGCGTCGGGTGAGCCCCAAGGCATCGCCGCAGCCCGAACCCCTGGCTCAGGGTCCTGGTGCGCAACGACATAAGCATCGCCGAGGAGCTGCTGTACCTGCGCGTGGTGCACGGCCTGATGGCCGCCATGGGCAACACAGACCACAGCAACAGCCAGCGGCTGGCCAGCCTCACGCTAGAGGTGCGCGCGCGGCGGGGGCGAGGGGGCGGGAAGGGCGGCGACACCCACAGCCCGGGCGCCTGGCAGTCACGCCGCCCCGCCGCGTGGCGCAGTGCTTCGTGCAGATGTTCCCTCTGGTGGCGGAGCACGTGTGCAGGTGCATGGGGGGAGGAACTCTACCAGCTCTTCCTGGTAAGTGCTCCCTCCCCGCTCCACTGCAAGGAGCAGTCGGTGGCTCGGACAGTGTGGTGCCCCTCCACACCGTCCCCATTCTGCAGCGCGCCACATGCAGAGTGGAGCTGGCCACCAGCTGCAGGAGGGACTGCCCTAGCCTAGGCTCCTGCACCTGCCACTTTCCTGTTCCCTTTCCTGCCCATTCGGTCAGGCTGCCAGCCCGCCCCTCACCTGCAGCATCCCTCTGCCAAGCCCAACTCCGAGTCCAGACTGCCCTGGCACCCCAGCTGGGTCCCCCTTGTTCCTGTCCTCAGAGCAACGCTGAGGACTTGTACACGAAAATAGACAGCATTCAGGCGGACATCTTGGCGGCCAACAAAGTCAATGTTACCAGAGGTGAGTGTGGGGCGAGGGAAGCCGGGGGCGAGAGAAGCCGGACGCAAGCGCAGCCAGCACCGCCTCATGCCCGCCTTTCCTGCCTGCAGCCCTGCGCCACCTTGGCAGCTGCCACAGCATGAACACCTTCTGTGGCTCTCATGATTCGGCTCACACAGCCTGCGTTACACACTTCCAGAACGACGATGTGGAATCAAAGGAGTAACAGCCCCTGTGGCAAACCAGGAAGGCCAAGGCTGCGAGGCAGGGAAGGCTGGCAGGAGGAAGGCGCCTGGGGTCAAGCTCAGAGCCACTCCACTTGTGTCCACTGGGGAGACTGGGTATTAGGCACCCTAGAAGGGCAGAGGGAGAGCCGCTGTCAATAAACAGCCTTGGTATCTGTCTGTCCTTTGTGTGTGTGGAGGGGAAAGGGGGGTCAAATGAGAGCTATGATGATAGGTTGTGGTGCCTCCACTCCTGAAGTTAAAAAGCAGGTCCACTGGGCACGGTGGCTCACGACTGTAATCCCAGCACTTTGGGAGGCCAAGGCGGGCGGATCACCTGAGATCAGGAGTTTGAGACCAGCCTGACCAACATGGAGAAACCCTGTCTCTACTAAAAACACAAAATTAGCCGGACTTGGTGGCACCTGCCTGTAATCCCGGCTACTCGGGAAGGCTGAGGCAGAAGAATTGCTGGAACCTGGGAGGCAGAGGTTTGGGTGAGCTGAGATCGCACCATTGCACTTCAGCCTGGGCAACAAGAGGGAAACGCCATCTCAAAAAAAAAAAAAAAAAAAAAAAAAAAAAAAAAAAAAA
>NW_022437002.1:16792084-16794505 GCF_009761245.1 Sapajus apella
CCAAAAAAAAAAAAAAAAAAAAAAAAAAAAAAAAAAAAAAAAAAGCAGGTTCAAGTTTAGGACAGTCACTTGCACCTGTAATCCTAGCTACTCTGCAGGCTGAAGCAAGAGGATCTCTTGAGCCCAGGAGTTGGAAGCCAGCGTGGGCAACAAAGCAAGACCCCATCTCAAAACCAGGCCAAGCACAGTGGCTCCCAGCACTTTGGGAGGCCAACGTGGGCAGATCACGAGGTCAGGAGTTTGAGACCAGCCTGGCCAATATTGTAAAACCCTGTCTCTACCAAAAATCCAAAAATTAGCCAGACATGGTGGTGAGCACCTATAGTCCCAGCTATTTGGGAGGCTGAGGCAGAAAAATTGCTTGAACCCAGAAGGCAGAGGTTGCAGTGAGCCAAGATCACACTACTGCCTGGGCAACAGAGTGAGACTCCATCTCAAAAAAAAAAAAAAAAAAAAAATTCAGGTCCAGAGGGAAGGGCCACCAACACCCTGGAAGGTTCAAGGGCACAGCCTGAATACAGGGCCTCACCTCCACTCCTTGAAGGCACATGCACCCTTTGCTCCAGAACACCCTACCCACCTGGTTTTTCTCCTGCTGTTAGAGACATTAAAGGGAGTGCTTTGGACCGCTGGTCCTGGAGGAAACCCACAACCCAGAGTGAGAACTTGTGTTTCTGTTTGCCTGCCCTTTCCTGATTAATTCTTTCTCAATAATGCCACTTAACCAACTGAATGTTGTCTTTTCCAATACTACCTATGGCCTGCCCTTCCCACATTCTGAGCCCATAGAAGCCCTGGACTCAGCCATATTAGGAGGACTTGCCTACTTTCAGGTAGGGGAACCACTCTCCATGGCCACCGAAAGCTGTTTTATCACTCAATAAAACTTCCCACCTTGCCACCTTGCAGTGGTTCACAGCTATAGTCCCAGCACTTTGGGAGGCCAAGGCAGGCAGATCACGAGGTCAGGAGTTCGAGTCCAGCCTGACCAACATGGTGAAATCCCATCTCTACTAAAAATACAAAAATTGGGCACGGTGGCTCATGCCTGTAATCCCAGCACTTTGGGAGGCTGAGGCGGGCAGATCACGAGGTGAGGAGTTCGAGACCAGCCTGGCTAATATAGTGAAACCCTGTCTCTACTAAAAATACAAAAATTAGCTGGGCGTAGTGGTGGGCACCTGTAGTCCCAGCTACTCAGGAAGCTGAGCCAGGAGAATCGCTTGAACCTGGGAGGCGGAGATTGTAGTGAGCCAAGATTGTGCCACTACATTCCAGCCTGGGCTGGACAGAGCAAGACTCTGTCTCAAAAAAAAAAAAAAAACAAAAAAAACAAAAAAACCTCCCTACCTTGCTCACTCTTCAGTTGTCAATGCATCCTCATTCTTCTTGGGCTTGTAGGACGAAAACTGATGCATAAGCTAGACTCCGCCAAGTGGGCTGAGTGGGTGGGTCATCTCCTGCAGCAAGTAGAGACCATCTCCTGCAGCAGGTAGCCTGGAGAGCGAGGCCTGGGTGGGGCATTGCTAGCCTGAGGTCCTCAGCTTGCAAAGTGACCAAGTAGAAAATCCTGCATCATAGGAATGGAGAAGGGGAACTCATGCTCAAATTACCTTCTCCCAGGGGGAGGGGCCATGTAAAGGGGAAATCTTAAGGGGTCTTAGGGCAGGTAGGTGGAGGATTTCTGGAAAAAGGTAGGTTCTTCTAGGAGGGGCTGGAGTGTTCAGTTCATAGTCTTTCTCTCTTTCTTTGCTTTTCTTTCTTTCTTTTCTTTTTTTTTTTTTTTTTTGAGACAGGGTCTCACTCTGTTCCTCAGGGTGGAGTGCAGGGGTGCGATCTCAGCTCACTGCAACATCTGCTTCCCAGGCTCAAGCAATTCTCACGTCTCAGGTTCCAGGGTAGATGTGCACCACCACCACACTCAGCTAATTCTCTTTTTCTTTTTTGTGGAGATAAGGTCTTACTATGTTGTCCAGGCTGGTCTCCAATTCCTGGCCTCAAGTGATCTTCCTGCCTTCGCCTCCCAGAGTGCTAGGATTATAGGCATAAGCCACTGTGCCTGGCCTGAGTGTGCACAGTCTTGTCTTTTCTTTTGAAGATTTCTTCTCTTCAGTCCAGTCTCATTCAAGTCGGAGTGAAGCAGGGCTCCTGGTCTCTTTTCTATCTGCTTTTGCACCCTGGTGATTTCATCTTGTCACAGAACTTTAAATACCATTATAGGCCAATGACTCCAACCTTTCTGTTTCCAGCTACATATTTCCACCTCATCATGTCTAAAACTGAACTCTTAATCCCGTGCCACTTTCCCCAATTCAACTCATGGCAACTCATTCTTCCTACAAAATGAAACAAAATAGTGGAGTGCTCCTTGATGTCTGTCTTTAGCATCCATATCTATTCTGTCTGTTGGCTCTATCTTCC
>NW_022437002.1:16794605-16796989 GCF_009761245.1 Sapajus apella
TTTTTTTTTTTTTTTTTTTTTTTTTTTTTTTTTTTTTTTTTTTTTGAGATCAAGTATCACTCTATCACCCAGGCTGGAGTCACCCAGGCTGGAGTACAGTGGTGCGATCTCAGCTCACCGGCACCCACCACCTCCCAGGCTCAAGCAGCTCTCCTGCCTCAGCCTCCCAAGTAGCTGGGATTACAGGCTCCTGCTACCACGCCCAGCTAATTTTTGTATTTTTTTTTTTTTTTTTTGAGACGGAGTTTCACTCATGTTACCCAGGCTGGAGTGCAATGGCGAGATCTCAGCTCACCGCAACCTCCGCCTCCTGGGTTCAGGCAATTCTCCTGCCTCAGCCTCCTGAGTAGCTGGGATTACAGGCATGCACCACCATGCCCAGCTAATGTTTTGTATTTTTAGTAGAGCTGGCGTTTCGCCATGTTGACCAGCGTGGTCTCGATCTCTTGACCTCCTGAACCACCCACCTCGGCCTCCCAAAGTGCTGGGATTATAGGTTTGAACCACCACGCCCAGCCACATCTATCTTTAATTAACTAGATAACGAGCCCTGGCTAAGCAGGACATCAAAAAATTCAGTCATAAGCTCATAATTGTTTCTCTCCACGGAAATCTTTAGTAAAAGGCGAAAGATTTATTCGTTATGAAGAGAAACCAAAGCATACCTCAATGTGCTCGTGTCTGGCTTCCCAGATACTGGCTGGTGTCTCTACACTTACGGTGCTTTTGGACTCACCGACAGAAGCTTTTCTTCTGCTGTAGAAAATATCCTAAACATGTTCTCACTGGGTGAAATCTCCTGACAAGGAAAAAAAAAGTTTAAATATTATTATTTAAACAGACAACCCCGGTAATAGTTCTCGTATCTACATTGCATTCTGGGATGCAAATGAGCTAAGCGTGGGAACAAGAACTTCCCCTAAACCCTCTCTTACCAGTAAAGAGAAAGATAGGCACTTGACTACTGAGCTGGGGAGAATGTCCAAGTTCTGTCTTCCATGTAGCTAGCACATGTTCAGAGTAGCAGTGCTGGGCGCACAATGACTCACAGCTGTAATCCCAGCACTTGGGGAGGCAAAGGTAGAAGGATCGCTTGTGCCCAGGAGTTCAAGACCAGCCTTGACAACATAGTAAGACCTCATTACAGAAAAAAAATAAAATTTCAATTTTTTTTTTTTTTTTTTTTGAGACGGAGTTTCGCTCTTGTTACCCAGGCTGGAGTGCAATGGCGCGATCTCGGCTCACCGTAACCTCCGCCTCCTGGGTTCAGGCAATTCTCCTGCCTCAGCCTCCCGAGTAGCTGGGATTACAGGCACGCGCCACCATGCCCAGCTGATTTTTTGCATTTTTAGTAGAGACGGGGTTTCACCATGTTGACCAGGATGTCTCGATCTCTTGACCTCGTGATCCACCCGCCTCGGCCTCCCAAAGTGCTGGGATTACAGGCGTGAGCCACCGCGCCCGGCCTTAAAATTTAAATTTAAAAAGAGGCCAGGCATGGTGCCTCATGCCTGCAATCCCAGTACTTTTGGAGGCCATAGCATGTGGATCACCTGAGGTCAGGAGTTCAAGACCAACCTGGCCAACATGGTAAAACCCTGCCTCTGCTAAAAATACAAAAATCAGCCAGACGTGGTAGCACTTACCTGTAGTCCCCACTACTCCAGAGGCTGAGGCAGGAGAATCACTTGAACCCAGGAGGCAGAGGTTGCAGTGAGCCATTGCACCCCAGCCTGGGTGACAAGAGTGAAACTCTGTCTCAAAAGAAACAAAAAATTTTAAAAGTAGCATTTACCTTGGTGTACCATTGCCTTAGCATCTCCTCTTGCCCCCTGTAGCTCTGTGGTTCCTTTCTCTTTACAAAAAATATTCACTCCTTGCCCATTTTCTCTGGTGCTCCCACAGCCTGACCACTGGCCCCTTCCACAGCATCTGTCACCATATTATTATAGCCTGTTTGTTGGTGCTTAAGGAAAGTTGGTTGAAAAAATGAATCTGCTCTGTATCCTCAACACCCAGTGCCGCGCCTGGCACATAGGCCTTCACATGCAGTTGTGCCAAAAGGCTGAGTGAATGCTGGACCGAATGAATGACTGAGTGTAAAGTATTTATAGCAAAGCCCTGCAGGAAATGCCCCGGATAAATTCTAGTCCCCTTCTCCTTCCTAACCAAATCTTTCCCTCCTTCTGCTTCCATCATTTTCTAACTGTGTAGCTTGGGCAAAGTATTTACCTCTCTGTGCCTAATTTTGGCAAAGGTAAAATGGGGAAGCACATCTCATCGGGTTCTGGTGAGCTTCCACGGATGCTGTATGGGAAGCCGGGCACCCTGCCTGGTGGAGAGGGCTCAATGGAAAGCCTGGCACCCTGCCGGGTGGAAAGGGC
>NW_022437002.1:16816989-16821228 GCF_009761245.1 Sapajus apella
CCCAGGCTGGAGTGCAATGGCGCGATCTCGGCTCACCGCAACCTCCGCCTCCTGGGTTCAGGCAATTCTGCCTCAGCCTCCTGAGTAGCTGGGATTCTAGGCACGCACCACCATGCCCAGCTAATGTTTTTGTATTTTTAGTAGAGACGGGGTTTCACCATGTTGACCAGGATGGTCTCGATCTCTTGACCTCGTGATCCACCGGCCTCGGCCTCCCAAAGTGCTGGGATTACAGGCTTGAACCACCACGACCAGCCTAATTTTTGTATTTTTAGCAGAGATGGGGTTTCACCATGTTGGCCAAGCTGGTCTTGAACTCCTGATCTCAAATTATCCACTTGCCTCAGCCTCCCAAAGTGCTGGGATTACAGGTGTGAGCCATTGCACCCAGCCTATTATTAATATTACTATTTTAGAGATAGGGTTTCACTATGTTGCCCAGGCTGGTCTTGAACTCCTGGGCTCAAGTAATCTGCCTGCCTTGGCCTCCCAAAGTGCTGGGATTACAGTTGTGAGCCACCGTGCGCAGCCAATACCTGTTTTCTTTTTTCCCTTTTTGTTTTTTTTTTTTTTAGACGGAGTCTTGTTCTGTCTTGCCCAGGCTGGAGTGCAGTGGCATGATCTCAGCTCACTGCAACCTCCACCTCCTGGTTTCAAGCAATTCTCCTGCCTCAGCCTCTTGAGTAGCTAGGATTACAGGCATGCACCACCACACCTGGCTAAGTTTTATATTTTTAGTAGAGACAGGGTTTCACCATATCGGCCAGGCTTGTCTTGAACTCCTGACCTTGTGATCTGCCCTCCTCAGCCTCCCAAAGTGCTGGGATTACATGTGTGAGCCACTGCACCCGCCCCCCACTTTTTTTTTTTTTGAGATAGAATCTCGCTCTGTCGTCCAGGCTGGAGTGCAGTGACATGATCTCACCTCATTGCAACCTCTGCCTCTCGGGTTCAAGCAATTCTTCTGCCTCAGCCTCCTGAATAGCTGGGACTACAGGCCCACACCCAGCTAATTTTTTGTATTAAGTGGAGAGAGGGTTTCACTGTGTTGCCCAGGCTGGTCTTGAACTCCTAACCTCAGGTGATACATCCGCCTCAGCTTCCCAAAGTGGTGGGATTACAGGCGTCAGCCACCTCGCCTGGTCTTCCTGTTCTCTTTTTAATACAACAGCCAGGGTGATCCTTTTAAATTTCAGATTCTATCACTGTGCTCAATCCTTGCAGGGCTCCCCATTTCGCGGAGTGAAGGCAAAGCCCATACCATGTCTGTACAGCCCTAGGTGCTCAGGTGTCCCATCACCTCTCTAAACTCTTCTACCTCTGTCTCTCCTTCACTCTGCTCCAGACACACTGGCCTCCCTTGCTGGTTTTTGAAATTGACAAGCTCTTGTCTCAAGGGTATTGTACTGACTGCTCACTCTGCCTAGAACCTCACCCCATATATCCACTTGTCTCACTCCCCCCCTTCCACCTCCCTTCAACTCTACAAGAAAGGCTACTCTTTATTTTTATTTTTTGGCAACGGAGTCTCGCACTGTCACCCAGGCTGGAGTGCAGTGGCATGTTCTTGTCTCACTGCAACCTCCACCTCCCGGGTTCAAGCGATTCTTCTGCCTCAGCCTCCTAATTTTTTGTATTTTTAGTAGAGATGGGGTTTCACTATATTGGCCAGACTGGTCTCAAACTCCTGACTTTGTGATCCTCCCACCTCAGCCTCCCAAAGTGCTGGGATTACAGGCATGAGCCACCACACCCAGTCTACTCTTTTTTAAATTGCAGTGCACACTACCACTGTCTATACTCACCACCTCCCCTCCCACCTTACTTTGCTATTTTTTCCATAGCATTACCTTATTTATTGTGTTTATTAATTGTCTGTCCTCCACCTGACTATAAACTGTTAGAACTATGTCTGGCATGCATGAATCAGTGACTAAGGTATTGTGAGGGAATAGTCCCTCAAATTCAGAGGAAATGAAGTCAGATAGCAGTAATTTTCCAGGATGCCACAAGAGGGCATCACCAGCCTGACATTGTTGGTCTAAGGCAGTTCCTCTTTCCCCAAACTTATTTTGAGCCTCGGCTTTCCTCTTTTTGTACCTACAGAGGAGAGCAAAACTAACAAAGTCTAGTTATGTTTTCTTTAAAGCTAAATGGATTTCCTCTTTTATTTTATTTTTTTTTGAAACAGTCTTGCTCTGTTGCCCAGGCTGGAGTGTAATGGCGCTATCTCAGCTCACTGCAACATCTACCTCCCAGGTTCAAGCGATTCTCCTGCCTCAGCCTCCCGAGTAGCTGGGATTACAGGCGCACACCACCACGCCCGGCTTATTTTTGTATTTTTAGTAGAGACGGGGTTTCACCATGTTGACCAAGCTGGTCTTGAACTCCTGACCTCAAGTGATCCACCCACCTTGGCCTCCCAAAGTGCTGGGATTACAGGTGTGGGCCACCAAGTCAGGCTGGGTATCCTGTCCTTTAGGTTGAGATGAAGTCATTTTTCATTTTTAGTCTTTTTTTTTCTTTTTTTTTCTTTTGTCATTTAGTTTTGAGTCTAGAAATGTTTTCTTTTGCATAATGATGGTTAAAAAAAATAGTACCCCAGAATTTTTTTTGGAAATTTTAATAATTGGCAAATCCAAAAATCTAGGAACCGCTGGGCTAAATTTAAAAAAAAAAAAAAAAAAAAGGCGGGGGACTGTGGCTTATGCCTGTAATCCCAGCACTTTGGGAGGCCGAGGGAGGCGAATCACAAAGAGATAGAGACCATCCTGGCCAACATAGTGAAATCCTGTCTCTACTAAAAATACAAAAATTAGCTGGGCGTGGTGGTGCATGCCAGTAGTCCCAGCTACTCGGAAGGCTGAGGCAGGGGAATTGCTTGAATCCAGGAGGTAGAGGTTTCGGTCAGCCAAGATTGCACCACTGCACCCCAGCCTGGGCTGCAGAGTGAGACACCGTCTCAAAAAAAGAAAAAGAAAAAAATAAAATCTGGGGGCCTGGCGCGGTGGCTTATGCCTGTAATCCCAACACTTTGGGAGGCCGAGGCTGGCGGATCACCTAAGGTCGGGAGTTCGAGAACAGCCTGACCAACATGGAGAAACCTTGTCTCTACTAAAAATACAAAATTAGCCAGGCGTGGTGGCACATGCCTATAATCTCAGCTACTCTGGAGGCTAAAGCAGGAGAATCACTTGAACCCCGGAGGCAAAGGTTGCGGTGAGCCGAGATTGCACCATTGCACTCCAGCCTGGGCAACAAGAGGGAAACTCTGTCTCAATAAATAGATAGATGATAGATAGATAGATAGATGATTGATTGATTGATAGATAGATAGATAGATAAAATCTGTCCAAAAGCAGTAGCTCAAGAGAGCCTGAAGTGGGTGGATTGCTTGAGGCCAGCAGTTTAAAGCTGCAGTGAGCCACTCCCTTCCAGCCTGAGCGACACAGCAAGACCCTGTAATTTTTAAAAAAAAAAACACTAAATACTAGATTGCTGGGCGTGACAGCACATGCCTGTAATCCCAGCACTTTAAGAAGCCGAGGGGGGGGGGGGGGGGGGGAAGGATCACTGAGACCAGACATTGGAGCCTCCCCAGTGCGGCAAATACCCATCTCTTGTAAAAGAACAAAAATAGGTGCGACGTGGCAGCTAAAAAACAAAAGATAACACTATACAACAAATAGTAATTACAACCTTAAAGAAAAATAACAGACTTTTGCTAATTTTTGCACACGTTTAATCAGCCCCGTCAAAACAGGGCCTCAAAAAATTGGATTAAGACTCAGAATTGTTCCTCTCCACGGAAATCTTTAGTAAAAGGCGAAAGATTTATACGATTTGAAGAGAAACCAGAGTATGCAGTGTGATTGAAGCACAGAGTCCTCGGGTGACGGTCACCACTACAATAGCAATGGTTACTATTAACCCAAAGGAGCTAGTGACTTCTGCTTTTGTCTCAAACAATTGTGGTAAAGGAGCCTCATTTTTAGGTAATGGAAAACAGGATTTTTTAAAAAGGGAGAATCTACTTCTTTTAAAGTAAATCGTGTTCTGTGTCCAATGCATTGTGGGTATGTAAATGAAGCTGATGCACCACCCCCTCGGTTTCCGGAAATACCCAAAATAGTTCGTTAGTGTTCCTAGGCGTTGGGCCACCACCAGGGGGCAGAGCGGAAGCCAAATTTACAAAATATAGACGCCTGGTCCAAATAGAAAGTGACTTTATTTTATAAT
>NW_022437002.1:16821238-16837684 GCF_009761245.1 Sapajus apella
ATAGACGCCTGGTCCAAATAGAAAGTGACTTTATTTTATAATTGGCAAAGACACCTATTGCACCTGGGTACTTCTTAGAAATGCAAGAAGTATGTGGGATCATGGCTCACCACAGCCTCGACCTCCAGGCTCAGGTTCAGGGAGGCTCAGGTTCTGGTGATCCTCCCACCTCAGCCTCCCAAGTAGCTGGGACTACAGGCACATGCCTTCATGCCCAGCTAAATTTTTGTATTTTTCGTAGAGAGGTTTTTGCCGTTTGGACCAGGCTGCTCTAGAACTCCTGGGTTCAAGTGATCCACCCGCCTCAGCCTCCCAAAGTGCTGGGATTACAGGGGTGAGCCACCGCACCTGACCAGATTAGTGTTTTAAAGCATCATCAGCATCACCTTGTGTTGTAGGTGAATTATGTCCCCCACCTCCACCCCAACCCCGAAATTCATATATTGAAGTCCTAACTCCCATCACCTCAGATTGTGACTTTATTTGGAAAAGAGTCATTGCAGATGTAATATATGAAGATGAGGCCTCTAGAACTGTGAGACAGCACGTTTCTGCTGTGTAAGCCACCAGCTTTGTGGCACTTCGTTCAGGCAGCCCTAGCAAAGACACCTATTGCACCTGGGTACTTCTTAGAAATGCAAATTATCAGGCCCTACTCAGGACTCAGGAAGGAGAGAAAAACGTCTAGGATAGGTCAAAGAGAACAGGGGCATAGAGAAGAGGTGCAGCAGGAGGAGCATGTGAAGGAGAAGAAGAAGGCAAGAGGAAAACCAGCACAGAAAACAAGGGCAGAAGTTGCAAGAAGGGACTGGTCAGGCCAGGTGCAGTGACTCACACCTGCAATCCCAGCACTTCAGGAGGCCAAGGCAAGCAGATCACCTGAGGTCTGGATTTCAAGACCAGCCTTGCCAATATGGTGAAACCCCATCTCTACTAAAAATACAAAAATTACCCAGGCGTGGTAGCAGACACCTGTAATTCCAGCTACTTGGGAGGCTGAGGCAGGAGAATCCCTTGAACCCGGAAGGCAGAGGTTGTAATCAGCCGAGATCATGCCACTGCACTCCAGCCTGGGTGACGGAATGAGACTATCTCAAAAAGAAGAAGAAGAAGAAGAAAGCACTAGTCAGTTGTCTCATATGAGTGATTAAGTGAGATGAGGACTACAAACTCCTCTGGGTTTGACCAGATTTTCACTGGTGACCTGGGCCAGAGCTTTTTCCATGAGCAAGAGATGATGGAAGCCCAGCTGCAGGGAGCCGGTGACAGGGAGTGGGAGGCAGAACCTGCAGGCAGAGCATGTTGGCTTTTAACCAAATTACTGTCTCCTGACTCATGATCACAAGGCAGCTATCACAACTCCAGAAAGAACATCCATGTCCAAGGCAAGAAAAAAGGGAAGACACCAGGAAAGCATTTCTGTCATTCCCTTCTAATAGAAAACAACAAATCTTGCCCACAAGCCCCCAGAACTCTCCTGCTTACATCTCATTGGCCAGAACTGTATCCCATGGCCAGCTCTAATTGCATGGGAGTCTGGGAAAGGAAGTATAGTATGCATAAAGCTTTTTCAGTCTCTAATGTGCAGATGATTAAGGAAGGGGTTTAAGAATAGCTGCTGAGTTACTCATCCACTGTGTATGTCACAAACAGTTGGTTCATTTCTTTTCTACCCTGTTTTCTTTATCCCTTCCTGATGTCTTTTCAGTGAATCCTCACCCTTGAGCCTGTTGCTCCTCATTTCATTTTGGCTGTAACCACTCTGCTATTCATGTATGGGTTTCAACTATTAACATTTTTCAAACCTGCTATTTCCAATTGCTTCTTCCTGCCTTAACATTATCCTTCCTTATCTTTTGAAGATGTTCATTATCCTTATTTCTTTTTTCTTTTATCTTTTGAGACAGTTTCACTCTTGCTGCCCAGGCTGGAGTGCAGTGGCACAGTCTTGGCTCACTGCAACCTCTGCCTCCCAGGCTCAAGCGATTCTCCTGCCTCAGCTTCCCAAGTAGCTGGGATTACAGATGCCCACTACCATGCCCACATAATTTTTGTGTTATTAGTAGATAATTTTTGTGTTATTAGTATTGCCATAGTTGGCCAGACTGGTCTTGAATTCCTGACCTCAGGTGATCCGCCCACCTCGGCCTCCCAAAGTGCAGGCGTGAGCCACCATGCCCAGCTTTTTTTTTTTTTTTTTGAGACAGAGTCTCATTCTGTCACCCAGGCTGGAGTGCAGAGACATGATCTCAGCTCACTGCAACCTCCGCCTCCCGGATTGAAGCAATTCTCCTGCCTCAGCCTCCCTCCTGAGTATCTGGGATTACAAGCGCCCGCCACCACACCCAGCTAATATTTGTATTTTTAGTAGAGACAGGGTCTCACCATGTTGGCCAAGCTGGTCTCAAACTGAGTCAAGTGATCTGCCAGCCTCAGCCTCCCAAAGTGCTGGGATTGCAGGCATAAGGCGCTGCGCCCGGCCATTATGCTTATTTCAAACTGTCAGATTTATTAATTTTGCTTCATCTAATAGTTTCTGGCCAAGTGCAGTGGCTCATGCCTGTAATCCCAGCACTTTGGGAGACTGAGGCAGGCAGATCACCTGAGGTCAGGAGTTGGATACAGGCCTGGCCAACATGGCAAAACTCTCTACTAAAAATAAAAAAAATTAGCTAGGTGTGATGGTGCACACCTATAGTTCCAGCTACTCGCAAGTCTGAGGCAGGAGAATCACTTGAACCCAGGAGGCAGAGGTTGTAGTGAGCCAAGATCGTGCCACTGTACTCCAGCCTGGGTAGCAGAGTGAGCTCCGTCTCAGAAAAAAAAATTAATTTCTCAGTTTGTCCTTTTTCTGTTATTGCAAATGTGTTCCCCTTTGACTGCACATCACCTTGGGGGCATCAGTGATTGTGACAGGGGAACACTAAATCACAGACCCCAGGACACACAGTATTGAGGAGGTATGGAGATTATGTTTAAAGTTGGGTCTGGCCCTACCTGGCCAGGCTGGAACACTTAGACAGCGCTGCTGGTTTTCTGCTTCACAGTGGCACTGGGGCAGTTAATGACCCACCCAGGGCCTTGAGGGGTAAGAGTGGCATATGGAGGGAGGGGCAATGGTGAACACAACTGAAGAGCTCTCCCTCAGCCTCTCCCCCATGTCAGGGTGCCTGACCCTCTTCCATTCTGGCTGCAGTCAGTCTCCCTACACCCTACAACTGACTCCTGGCCACCTTCTTTCTTTTTTTTTTTTTTTTTTTTTGGAGATATAATCTCTGTGTTCCAGGCTGCAGGGTGTAGTGCAGTGATGCAATCTCAGCTCGCTGAAACTTCCACCTTCTGGGTTCAAGTGATTCTCATGCCTTAGCCTCCCGGGTAGCTGGGATTACAGATGGGCACCTTCACACTCTAATTTTTGTATTTTTAGTAGAGACAGGCTTTCACCATGTTTGCCAGGCTGGTCTCGAACTCCTGGCCTCAAGTGATTCGCATGCCACAGCTGTCCAAAGTGCTGGGATTACAGGTGTGAATCACCACACCTGGCCCACCTTTTTTTTTTTTTAAACAGGGTCTCATTCTGTTGCCCAGGCTGAAGTGCAGCTGCAGGATCAGACCTTGCTGTGGCTTTGAATTCCCCAGGCTCAGGTAATCCTCCCACCTCAACCTCCCGAGTAGCTGGGACTACAGGCATGTGCTCCCACACCTAGCTAATTTCTGTATTTTTTGCAGAGATGGGGTCTCACTGCGTCACCCAGGGTGGTCTGAAACTGCTGAGCTCAAGCATTCTGCCTGTCTCGGCTTCTCAAAGTGCTGGGATTCCAGGCATGAGCCATGGCATCCAGCTTAGTCCATTTTATGATGCTATAACAAAATACTGGAGAGTGGGTAATTTATGAACATAAATTTATTTCATTCATGGTTTTGGAGGCTGAGAATTCCAGCAGCATGCTGCTTGGATCTTGTGAAGGCCTTTTTGCTGGATTACAACATAGTAGAAGGCCAGGCATGGTGGCTCACACCTAGAATCCCAGCACTTTGGGAAGCCGAGGTGGTTGGATCACCTGAGGCCAGGAGTTCGAGACCAGCCTAGCCAGCATGGCAAAACCCTGTCTCTACTAAAAATACCAAAATTGGCTGGTCACAGTGGCTCACGCCTGTAAACCCAGCACTTTGGGAGGCTAAGGTGGGCAGATCATGAGGTCAGGGATATGAGGTTTAGGGATATGTTGTTGTTTGAAAGAGTCTCCAAAATTTCATGTGTTGGAAACTTAATCCCCCAATTCATATATTGATGGCATTTGGAGGTGTGGCCTTTGGGAGGTGATTAGGATTAATAAAGTTATCAGGATGGGTAGCTTTATAAGAAGAAGAGAGACTTGAGCTGACACGCTCTTGCCCTGCCACTATATTATGCTCTCTGCCATTTTTTTTTTTTTTAAGAAGGAGTCTTGCTTTGTTGCCTAGGCTGGAGTGCAGTGGCATGATCTCAGCTCACTGCAACCTCTGCCTCCCAAGTTCAATTGATTCTCCTGCCTCAGCCTTCCAAGTACTGGGATTACAGGCACACGCTACTATGCCTGGCTAATTTTTGTTCGTTTCTTTTTCTTTTTTTTTTTTTTTTTTTTGTGAGACAAGAGTCTCACACTGTAGCCCAGGCTGGAGTGCAGTGGCGCAATCTTGGCTCACTATAACCTCCGCCTCCTGGGTCCCAGTTCAAGAAATTCTCCTGCTTCAGTCTCCTGAGTAGCTAGGATTACAGGCGTGCACCACCACGCCCAGCTAATTTTTGTATTTTTAGTAGAGATGGGTTTCACCATGTTGGTCAGGCTGGTCTCAAACTCCTGATCTCATGACCCGCCCACCTCGGCCTCCCAAAGTGCTCGGATTATAGGCATGAGCCACCGTGCCTGGCCTCCATCCCTTGACTTCTAAGGAATTCCCCTAACTCTCTTGTTTTCTTCATCCCTTCAAACCACCCTAATCCAATCTCCTTTGCTGGCTCCTACTCCCCTGCCCTACCTCAAAATATTGGCAAGTCCCATGGCTCAATTGTATATGTTCTTCTCGTCTCCATCTATACTCTTTTCCTAGATAGTATTCAGCTTATGACTCTAAATACCATCTACATAACACAGACTGCCAAATCTCAATCTCTGGCTTTGACCTCTACCTTAGCTCCCAGTTTGTATATCCAACTGCTCAGTTGACACCTACATTCAGATGTCTTATAGACATCACTCGAATTCAAAATGAACAAAATGAAACCCTGGACTTAACCCCCAACTTGCTTCCTTCACAACCCCACTCTCCGTTTTCAGGAAATAGTCCATCATCCAGCCAGGTGTTCTAGCCAGAAACCAGGAGTCATCCATGACCACCCCTGTCATTCACATCCAACTCATCAGCAAGACCCATTCACTTCACTTCCCAAACACCTTGTATCTTGAAACCGTCTCTTAGCTATATTTCCATTCCAGTATCACTACCCTGGTCTATGCCAGCATAATCTCTTGCCTAATAAATGGTCTCTGCACTCTGTCTTGACCCTTTCAAATCTACTCGCCACACAACAGCAAGTCTGACTGACATAAAAGTAAAATGTAGGCTGGGCGCAGTGGCTCACGCCTGTAATCCCAGCACTTTGGGAGGCCAAGGTGGGTGGATCACCTGAGGTCGGGAGTTACAGACCAGCCTGACCAACATGGAGAAACCCCGTCTCTATTTTTTTTTTTTTTTTTTTTTGAGACGGAGTTTCGCTCTTGTTACCCAGGCTGGAGTGCAATGGCGTGATCTCGGCTCACCGCAACCTCCGCCTCCTGGGTTCAGGCAATTCTCCTGCCTCAGCCTCCTGAGTAGCTGGGATTACAGGCACACACCACCATGCCCAGCTAATTTTTTGTATTTTTAGTAGAGACGGGGTTTCACCATGTTGACCAGGATGGTCTCGATCTCTTGACCTCGTGATCCACCTGCCTCGGCCTCCCAAAGTGCTGGGATTACAGGCTTGAGCCACCGCGCCCGGCCTCCCCGTCTCTATTAAAAATACCATTGGCCAGGCCTGGTGGCACATGCCAGTAATCCCAGCTACTCAGGAGGCTGAGGCAGCAGAATCACTTGAACCCAGGAGGCCTAGGTTGCGATGAGCCAAGATCTTGCCATTGCACTTCAGCCTGGGCAACGAGAATGAAACTGTCTCAAAAAGAAAAAAAAAAGTAAAATGTAAATCAGATCTTGACAGTTCCCTGCTTAAAACTCTTCAATGACTGCTCGTTAGCATAAAAGCCAAAATTATTACTATAGGCTACAAGATGCTAAGTGATTTTGCCCCTGCCCACCTCTTCAACTTCATCTCATGTTCCTCTCCCCACTGCCTTCCAGCAACAGCGGCTTCTTTCAGTTCTTCAAACAAGACATTTCCTGGCCGGGCACAGTGGTTCAGACCTGTAATCCCAGTACTTTGGGAGCCTGAGCCAGGTGGATCGTCAAGAACAGGAGGCCTGGCTTGGTGGCTCCCACAAGTAATCCTAGCACTTTGGGAGTCCAAGGAGGGAGGATCTTTGAGCCCAGGAGTTCAAGACCAGCCTGGGCAACATAGCAACACCCTAATTAAAAAAAAAAAAAAAGTACAGGAACTATGTGTCTAGTTCACTACTACCATCTCCATTGCCTAGTACTATGTCTAGCACATGGTAGACATTCACTCAATAAATATCTGGTGAATCAGTGTCTTCCTGGCAATTTATACATAACTCCTAAAGTGAGGAAACATTCTCCTCCATTGTAAAATAAGAAAAACTAAGGCAAGTTTCTAATTTGTGGTTTTGTTTTGCTTAGAGAACAGGGTCTTGGCTCTGTTGCCCTGGCTGGTCTCGAACATCTGACCTCAAGCAATCACTCCCACCTCTGCCTTCCTAAGTGTTGGCATTACAGGCGTGAGCCACCGCGCTCGGCCAAGTCTCCAGCTTGCTCGAGGTCACTGAGCTAGTAATTGAAGAAGCTAGGATTAGTTGTTTTTTTCTTTTTCTCATTAAACTGGAAGTTAAAGAAGCCAGGATTCGAACCCATTCTCTAGGATCCAAGAGCCCTCACTCTCAAATACCTACTGAAGTTTCCCACTTTTCTGGGACCTCGCAGTACAAAGCAACCAAGCACATGACAGGAAGTGGGAGCCCAGGCCCCGCGAGGCAGCGAAATTCCCAGAAGACACAGCGCTCGGGGGTGTGGCCAGACGCAAGGGCGGTCCCGGGCGTTGGAAGACAGGTCGGAACTACGTACCCCCCGCCCACCCCAGGCCTCCGCCGGGCGCAGCTGACTGGCGGAAGCGAGGGCGGGGACAGCGGGATGACGTTTTACGGACGCTTGCGCGCGGAATTTAAACTGCGGCGGTTTACGCGGCGTTAAGACTTCCTACGGTTAGCGGAACTGAGGTTTCTTGGCATTCTGCGTTTCTCTTCCTTGCTGACCCTCTGAATGGCCATGGACTCGTCGCTTCAGGCCCGCCTGTTTCCCGGTCTCGCCATCAAGATCCAACGCAGTAATGGTGAGGAGCGGGGTCCCTAGGTCAAGGGGACTCGTGAGCGGTGAGGCGACTGAAATTACTGCCCCTCTCCCGGACACAAACACTCACACGACGGCTGAAATACTGCCCCTCCCCAGGCACAAAGACACACAATGGGCGCGCTCTCTCTCCTCCCCTTCCCCTCCCCCCTTCCCCTTTCCCGCCCCCCCGCCCCGCCTTCCTTACCTTCCTCCCTCCTTCCTTGCACTCACTCACTCACTCCGGGTCTCTGTCATTATTTTCTGTCATTCTCCGGGTCTCTGTCATTCTTTTCTACACAGGGGTGAGAGTCCCTGCGCTGGACGTGAGTCCCTTCCAGTCCTCCGGGAGTGGGCGGACTCTCTCCGAGGCTGGTAGACCTACCACGGAAGTTGGGGCTTCTAAATTCACTTCCCTTCCAAAATTCTCCCCTGAAAATGCTCTGCGCTTGTGGGGACCTCGGCCTCCTGGCTCCTCTACTCTCGAGTAAATACTGCATGGTTGCAGTATGTCAGGCACTGGGATTTAGGGTAAACGGGACAGACAAGATCTCTGCTCTTGAGGAGCTTGTAGTCATTCTCTCTTTCGGATGAGCAGCTACCGCAGTTCCAGCAGGTCTAATACACGTGTCATTAGGAGAATGGACAGATATGACCATATGTGAGTTCGGAAAACCCAAGAGGGCCAGATCCTCAATGCTGTATTGAGGAGCAGTTCATCTAAGGGCTATAGGGACTCCTCTGCTCAAACATACCTTGTGTGCTCTCTTCTGTAGGCTCTCTTTTTTTTTTTTTCTGGCTCTCTTTTGAGTAGGGGTGAATCCTAATCCCATGCAGCTCAATTTTAAACCCTGTCCCCTGCCTGCCTCACTGTGGATATTCTAAAGGTGAAGCCCAGTTGGTTGATTTGTTTCTCTTAGTGTTTTGTTTTGTTTTGTTTTGTTAAGGCAGTTGCCTGTTCTTCAAGTTCACTCCACTTTGGGAGTCTCTGTGGAATCCTAAAAGTGAAGCTCTCAGGAAAGAGATGGATAACTGTTTTTTTCATACTTTATAGGCTTAATTCACAGTGCCAATGTAAGGACTGTGAGCTTGGAGAAATCCTGTGTTTCAGTGGAATGGACAGAAGGAGGTACCACAAAGGGCAAAGAGGTAGGGTTCTATGAGAATTCCTCTACCACGTTTAATATCTTCCTACATAAAGGATCTGTGCAGAAGTGGAATCTGTGAGAGCCTAGTTTCTGATGCTGTGCTCTTCTCCCTCACGCCTGTAATCGTAGCACTTTGAGAGACTGAGGCGGGCAGATAACTTGAGTTCAGGGGTTCAAGACCAGCCTGGCAACATGGCAAAACCCTGTCTCTACTAAAAATACAAAAATAGCTGGGCATGGTGGTTTACGCCTGTAATCCCAGCTACTCAGGAGGCTGAGGCAGGAGAATTGCTTGAACTAGGAGGCGGAGGTTGTGGAGCCAAAACCGCGCCACTGCACTCCAGCCTGGGCAACAGAGTGAGACTCTGTTTGTTTTTTTGGGGGGGTGGGGGGATGAGGTTTCCAGGCTCAGGGACTTTGTTTTAAAAAAACAAAATAGCTGGGTGTGGTGGCTCATGCCTGTAATCCCAGCACTTTGGGAGGCCGAGGTGGGTAGATCACGAGGTCAAGAGATTGAGACCATCCCGGTCAACATGGTGAAACCCCGTCTCTACTAAAAATACAAAAAATTAGCTGGGCATGGTGGCCCGTGCCTGTAATCCCAGCTACTCAGGAGACTGAGACCGGAGAATTGCCTGAACCCAGGAGGTGGAGGTTGCGGTGAGCTGAGATTGCGCCATTGCACTCCAGCCTGGGTAACAAGAGCGAAACTCCGTCTCAAAACAAACAAACAAACAAACAAACAAAAAACCAAAATATTGGCTGGGTGCGGTGGCTCTTGCTTTTAATCCTAGCACTTTGGGAGGCCTTGGCTAGAGGATTGCTTAAACCCAGGAGTTTAAGACCAGCCTGGGAAAAATGTTGAGACCTTGTCTCCCTATAAGAAATAAAAAATTAGCAGGGTATGGTGGTTTGTGCCTGTCGTCCCAGCTACTCTGGAAGCTGAGGTGAGAGGATCAGTTTAGCCTGGGAGGTTGAGTCTGCAGTGAACCATGATCCAGCCACTGTACTCTAGCCACTGCATCTTTGGGCGACAGAGTGAGACCTTTCCTAAAATAAAGAAAAAAAAAGATCCTCTTGGTTAGGCATGGTCGCTCACATCTATAATCCCAGTACTTTGGGAGGCCCAGGTGGGCAGATCGCTTTGAGCTTTGTACAGGACCACGCTGGGCAATATGGCAAAACCCCATTTCTATAAAAAATACAAAAAAAATCAGCCAGCGTGGTGGCACATGCCTGCAGTCCCAACTACGCTGGAGGTTGAGGCTGGAGACTCAATCACCTGAGTCTGGGAGGAGATTTGGAGGAGAGCACTGTGACTTAGACATTTATGTTCTAGCGGCATTGTGATATAGTGAAAAGGTCACTGGGCTAGGAGTATGAAAACCTGGGTTCTAGTCGGGCTCTGCCACTGCTTTGTGTTCTCAGGCATGTTTCTGCCCCTCTTCAAAGTTTAGTTTCCTCATCTATAAAGTGGGGATGATTATAATATCTATCTCAACAGAGCTGTTGTGAGGATTTACTCAGCAAATTTTCTGGACTGCTTCAAAAATGCTAGACACTTATTGGATGCTAGGGATACGGAGGTGAAGGAGACAGACTCTTGGACCCTCTTCACTGGAGCTTTAATAAGATAATACATGTAGCTGGGCACAGTACCTGTAATCGCAGGCACTTTGGGAGGCTGGGGCAGGAGGCCAAGGAATTTGAGGCCAGCCGGGCAATACAGCAACACCTCATCTCTACTAAAAATAAAAAACAATTAGCCAGTCATAGTGGCTTGCGCCTGTGATCCCAGCTACTCCAGAGGCCAAAGCAGTAGGATCGCTTGAGCCCAGGAGTTCAAGGCTACAGTGAGCCACTGCACTCCAGCCTGGGTGACAGAGTGGGACCCTATCTTAAAATAAATAAGTAAATAAATAAATAAGATAAAACATGTAAAAAGCTTGCTTAGCATAGTACATATAGTAGAGATATTTAGGTGGTATATTTGAGAAATAAAAGGATTGAATACTTTATATTATCTGTCCCTAAAGAATCAAGAGGTTCCTAAAATTTTAACCAGCTATTATCCGTCCTTTGTGATTCGTTTTTTTTGTTGTTTAGAATTGTATCTCGTCTCACCTCACATCAAATACTGCTTTTAGAATAAAGTCCAAACTTCTTTTGTTTTTTTTTGTTTGTTTGTTTGTTTTCATTTTTGAGACTTAGTCTTGCTCTATCTTCCAGGCCGGAGGGCAGTGGTGTAAGCTTGGCTTACTGTGCAATTTCCGCCTCCTGGGTCTGAGCGATCCTCCCACCTCAGCCTCCTGAGTAGCTGGGACTACAAGCATGCACCACTAAGCCCGGCTAATTTTTGTATTTTTAGTAGAGATAGGGTTTCACCATGTTGGCCACAGTGTTCTCCATATTTCCTCCCAGACTCAGGTGATTGATTCTCCTGACCTCGTGATCTGCCGGTCTCTGCCTCTGAAAATGCTGGGATTACAGGCGTTAGCCACTACGCCCGGCTGCCTTTACACTCATTCCTTTCTCCTGGGATGTTCACCCTGAATTATCAACATGAGAATCAGTTGATTGTCAGTGCAAGGCTTAAAACTGGTTTTCTTCGGGTTTTTTGTTTTGTTTTGTTTTTTAGACGGAGTCTGGCTCTGTTGCCCAGGCTGGAGTGCAATGGTGCGCTCTCAGCTCACTGAAACCTCTGCCTCCCGGGTTCAAGCAGTTCTCCTGCCTCAGCCTCCCAAGTAGCTGGGATTACAGGTGTGCACCACCACACCAGCTAATTTTTGTATTTTTGAGTAGACACCGGGTTTCACCATGCTGGTCAGGCTGGTCTTAAACCCCTGACCTTGTGATCCTCCGAGCCTCAGCCTTCCAAAGTGCTGGGATTACAGGCGTGAGCCACGGCGCCTTTTCTTTGTTGTTTCTGCTTTCTGTAGTTTAGGGGTTAGAAATGGGGGAGGTATGTACCAAGAGACTGTAGCTAGAAATGTGGATAGAAATGTGATTACTGAAGTGCTTGCCAGCTTTTGCATTTAATGATTCTATCCTCCTTTTCCTTATCTCATTCTGCTTTGATTTCCTTTGTGCATATGATTTTTTTTTTTTTTTTTTTTTTTTGAGACGGAGTTTCGCTCTTGTTACCCAGGCTGGAGTGCAATGGCGCGATCTCAGCTCACTGCAACCTCCACCTCCTGGGTTCAGGCAATTCTTCTGCCTCAGCCTCCCGAGTAGCTGGGACTACAGGCACGCACCACCATGCCCAGCTAATTTTTTGTATTTTTAGTAGAGATGGGGTTTCACCATTTTGACCAGGATGGTCTCAATCTCTTAACCTCGTGATCCACCCGCCTCGGCCTCCCAAAGTGCTGGGATTACAGGCGTGAGCCACCGCGCCCAGCCTTGTGCATATGATTTACAATCCCCGTTAGAAATTGATGGGCCGGTGGTGGTGGCTCACGCCTGTAATCCCAGGACTTTGGGAGCCTGAGGTAGGTGGAGACAAGGTCAGGAGTTCAAAACCATCCTGGCCAACATTTTGAAACCTCGTCTCAACTAAATATTAAAAAATTACCTGGGCTTGGTGGCACCTTCCTGTAATCCCAGCTAGTCAGGAGGCTTAGGCAGGAGAATTGCTTGAACTGGGACCTGGGAGGCGGAGGTTGCAGTGAGTGGAGATCGCGCCACTGCACTCCAGCCTGGGCTACAGAGCGAGACTCCCGTCTCAAAAAAAAAAAAAAAAAGAATTTGAGCTTATGGTTGCCGTGGTTATATATGTCTTAATTCATCTTTGAATACCTTCCCCCTGCACACTGCTGTCTTCGTGGTGCCTAACAAACGTCTGAATAGGCAGCTAATAACTTTAGTTTGTGTCTCTAGGCAGTAAAGCTCTCACCCTGGAGTACATGCTCTGTCACATTTCGAAATACAAATAACAAAGTTGGGACAAATTTGATGTTTGACCCTGTTGTAAAGTTATGCTGGTAAAATTTGAGTTGCTCCTAAAGGATTGCAGGACTCATGATGTAAGCTTAGAATTGTGACTTCATTGCAGGCATCAACAGGAAATAGGTAAGGCATGAGCATGAAGCTGTAACTGGGGAAAAAGTTTCTGGGCCCGGTAGAAAATGTAGGTAGTCGTAGAGTTAGGTAGCAGCTGCTAGGAACTTGCCCCTGCCCATAAGATCCTAAAGGGCCCCCATTTGACTCTCACCAGACAGTCAGAACTTGTTTCCTCCTCTGTGTCAGCCAGCAAGAGGTGCTTGGGGGGCTGTGTCCGGCAGGACCTCACTGCCCAGCAGAATAGCTGGGGAGCCAAGTGGCCTAGATCGTCTGTCGAGTACCTGACTGTTTGCCTGCCTGTCTGCCCTCCTCTTCAGCTCATTCTCATCACTGACGTCTACGATTGGCTTGGAAATCAGAAACCCATATCCATCTAGATGGTAAACCATTATTAAGGAGTAGCTGTTTTATAGCTATTTGTACTTAATGGAATTTAAAGTTGGTAAAGTTTGAATTTAGGGGTAGCCTTGTCGATAAAAATTTATTTATTTATTTATTTATTTGTTTGTTTGTTTGTTTTTGAGATGAGAGTCTAGCTCTGTTACCCAGGCTGGAGGGCAATGGTGCAGTCTCAGCTTAATGCAGCCTCCGCCTCCTGGGTTCCAGCAATTCTGCCTCAGACTTGGGAGGGGAACCAGGCACAGTGGCTCACGGCTGTAATCCCAGCAGCTTAGGAGGCCTAGGTGGGCAGATCACCTGAGGCTAGGAGTTTGAAACCAATCTGGCCAACATGGTGAAACCCTGTCTCTACTAAAAATACAAAAATTAGCCAGGCTTAGTGGTGCATGCTTGTAGTCCTAGCTACTCAGGAGGCTGAGATGGGAGAATCACTCAGACCCAGGAGGTGGAGGTTACAGTGAGCCGAGATCACGCCACTACCCTGCAGCTCAGAAGACAGAGTAAGACTCAGTCTAAAAAAAAAAAAAGGCCAGTCGCAGTGGTTCACACCTGTTATCCCAGCACCTTGGAGGCCAAGGCAGTTGGATCACGAGGCCATGAGTTCAATACCAGCCTGTCCAATATGGTGAACCTCATCTTTACTAAAAATACAAAAATTAGCTGCGCATGGTGGCATGTGCCTGTAATCCCAGCTACTCAGGAGGCTGAGGCAGGAGAATCCCTTGAACCTGGGAAGTGAGACTGCAGTAAGCTGAGATCGTGCCACTGCACTCCAGCCTGGGCGACAGAGCGAGACTCTGTCTCGAAAAAAAAAAAGTGTTTGGATTGGACAAACAATGTTTCACTGAAACTTTACTTGCTCCTTACAGATTGATTTTGATGATGTGGCTGCAATAAACCCAGAACTCTTACAGCCTCTTCCCTTACATCCGAAGGACAATCTGCCCCTGCAGGAAAATGTAACAGTCCAGGTAGGTGCCTGTCATCTGGCTGCAGCCAGTGCCACACAGGATTCACTTTGCTTATTGGCTCTTTGCTGATTGATTGTCTGGCATTTTAGCATAGTACATGGGCCCAGGATAGTCCCTTGAGAATTGATAAGAGCCATATATTGTGATAGTTTGATTTGTTTTTCAGAAACAAAAACGGAGATCCGTCAACTCCAAAATTCCTGCTCCAAGAGAAGGTAAGTGGATTTCTACCAGCTTACTGTCATGAAATTTGTGTCAGGAATGATGTTTCTAGGGCTCAGAGTTATGGAAGCTCCTTTTTTGCAGGTGGTTTCTCCTTTTTTTTTTTTTTTTTTCCCTTTGAGACAGAGTCTCACACTGTCATCAGGCTGGAGTGCAATGCCATGATCTGAGCTCATTGCAACTTCCTACTCCCTGGTTCAAGCAACTCTCCTGCCTCAGCCTGCTGAGTAGCTGGGATTACAGGCACGTGCCACCATGCCCGGCTAATTTTTGTATTTTTAGTGGAGATGGGGTTTCATCATGTTGGCCAGGATGGTCTCGATCTTCTGACCTCATGATCCATCTGCCTTGGCTTCCCAAAGTGCTGGGATTACAGGCGTGAGCCACCATGCCCAGCCTGCAGGTAATTTCTATGTGGACTGTCTTGCCTGTGTTCCAAGCATCTTTGTCTATGAGGAAGAATCCAACCTATAGCTATCAGACCAACCTCTAAGAGACCTGGTGCATTTAGGAAATTTGCTGCCTGGCCTAGAAACCTTTTCTGTAGAATGCAGAGCCTGATGCTGAGGAGTGGGAATCAGGCATTGGCAGACCTGTTTTCTTCCCTCAGGGCTCAGCTCCCTGAGGGGAACAGTATGCCTTGGAGAGAGGCTTTGAAAAAGGGAGACACTAGGTCTGGGCTGCTGAGAAGTATGGTAGGTGGTGCTATAGAGAGGGGTGGCTGGGGCTGGAGAGAATAATAGCAACGCCTGGTGGTCTAGGAGAAGGTTGGGCTCTCGCTGCAGAAATAGTCTGAAAACCTACTTTGACAACATGATAGATTGTGACTCTAGGGTGTAAGCTGCCCAAAAGATCCAGCTTAAAGCCAATTGTATCTTGAAGGCTGCGTGACCTGCACAGCTAACCAGGTCTAGGGGTCATCACTGCCCTGAAATGATCCAGCTACCTCAGGGATTCACAGAATATTTGGCTGGAGCTTCGGGTGCTGGGGGCCCTGAGTGGAGGGTGGTGCCATTGCAAGCTTGGGTCTGAGTGTTGTGGTACTGACCGTTTCTTGCTGGGTGTACCATAAGGCCATGCAGGAGAGTTGGGACCGGCAGCAGTCTCATTCCATGTTCATGTCCTCAAAGGATATTGCCACAGCTCCTTTTTTTTTTTTTTTTTTTTTCCAAAGGCAGGGTCTCTCTTGGTTGTTCATGCTCGAATACCATGGTATGATCATAACTCACTGTATAGCCTTGAACTCCTGGGCTCAGGCAATCCTCCCACCTCAGCCTCCCATGTAGCTGAGACAACAAGTGTGCCCCACCACACCTGGCTAATTTTTTTTTTTTTTTTTTTTTGTAGAGACAAGGTCTCACTGTGTTGCTTCGGTTGGTCTCAAACTCCTGGCCTCAAGTGATCCTCCTGCTTCAGCCTCCCTAAGTGCTAGGACTGGAGGCATGCACCACCATGCCCAGCCAATAGCTCTTTTTTTTTTTTCTTAAGATGGGATATTGCTTTGTTGCCAAATCTTGAACTCCTAGCTTCAAGCAATCCTCCTGCCTCAGCCTCCCAAAGTGCTGGGACTACAGGCACACACCACCGGGCCAAGCTACAAAGCTCATTTTAATGGGAAAAATAATCTTTAAGGCTAGGAGTGGTGGCTCACGCCTGTAAGCCAAGCACTTTGGGAGGCCGAGGTGGGCAGATCACGAGATCAGGAGTTTGAGACCAGCCTGGCCAATATGGCAAAACCCCGTCTCTACTAAAAATACAAAAATTGGCCGGGCGTGGTGGTGGGCCCCTGTAATCCCAGCTACTTGGGAGGCTGAGGCAGGAGAATTGCTTGAACCCAGGAGGCAGAGGTTGCAGTGAGCCAAGATCATTCCATTGCACTCAGCCTGGGTGACAAGAGCAGGACCCTCTCAACAACAACAAAAATACAAAAAATTAGCCAGGCATGGTGGTGCATGCCTATAGTCCCAGCTACTCAGGAGGCTAAGGTAGAAGAATTGCTTGAACTCAGGAGGCAGAGGTTGCGGTGAGCTGAGATCACACCACTGCATTCCAGCCTGAATTACAGAATGAGAAAAAAAATCTTTTTTTTTTTTTTTTTTTTTTTTTTT
>NW_022437002.1:16837784-16905370 GCF_009761245.1 Sapajus apella
TTTTTTTTTTTTTTTTTTGAGACGGAGTTTCACTCATGTTACCCAGGCTGGAGTGCAATGGTGTGATCTCGGCTCACCGCAACCTCCGCCTCCTGGGTTCAGGCAATTCTCCTGCCTCAGCCTCCTGAGTAGCTGGGATTACAGGCACACACCACCATGCCCAGCTAATTTTTTGTATTTTTGGTAGAGACAGGGTTTCACCATGTTGACCAGGATGGTCTCGATCTCTTGACCTCGTGATCCACCTGCCTCGGCCTCCCAAAGTGCTGGGATTACAGGCTTGAGCCACCGCGACCGGCCAAAAAAAAATCTTTATAAATGTGCGTGCTGTTCAACAGTAGAACTGAAACACAAGATTACAGGTCAGGCGTGGTCGCTCAAACCTGTAATCACAGCACTTCGGGAGGCTGAGACAGGGCAGATCATTTGAGGTCAGGAGTTCAAGACTAGCCTGGCCAACATGGTGAAACCCCATCGCTGCTAAAAATACAAAAATTAGCCAGATGTGATGAGGGGTGCCTATAATCCCAGCTTCTTAGGAGGCTGAGCCATGAGAATCACTTGAACCCAGAGGCAGAGGTTGCAGTGAGCCAAAATGGTGCCACTGCATTCCAGCCTGAGCAACAGAGTGAGACTCCATCTCAAAAAAAAAAAAAATTACAAATCATTTGGGGCTAGATATGATAGCTCACACCTATAAGTCCAGTGCTTTGGGAGGTTGAGGCAGGAGGATGACTTGAACTCTGGAGTTTGAGACGAGACTGGGCAACATAGCAGGAACCAATCTAATTATAAAATCATTGGGGAAATATAAATATTGTAAAAATTCAATACATGGATTTATATACAGCCATCAGCCTAAACTTAGAATACTCAGAAATTCAGTAGAAGTTGGTTTTGTTGGCTGAGCGCAGTGGCTCACGCCTATAATCCCAGCACTTTGGGAGGCTGAGGCAGGCAGATCACTTAAGGTCAGGAGTTCAAAACCAGCCTGGCCAACATGGTGAAAACCCTGTCTCTACTAATGAAACAAAAAAAATTATCCAGGTGTGGTGGCACACACCTATAATCCCAGTTAACTCAGGGAGCTGAAGCATGAGAATTGCTTGAACCCAGGAGATGGAGGTTGCAGTGAGCTGAGATCATAACAGTACACTCCAGCCTGGGCTACAGAGTGAAACTCTGCTGAAAAAAATATATAAAGTAAAATAAGGGAGTTTTGCCTGTAAGATACCGTATGTTGTATTTCCAAATTTATGGCTTGATGTATTTTATAGAGGACATATGGTTTCTCCTTATGGAGGGAAACTATATGGAAAAGTAGAAATTGATAAGAATTCAAGTATAACTCAACTGTTTTTCTCAGGTAAGTGTTCTTTTTTTTTTTTTTTTTTTTTAAAGATAGAGTCTAGCTTTGTTGCCAGGCTGGAGTGCAATGGCACGATCTTGGTTCACTGCAACCTCTGCCTCCCAGGTTCAAGCAATTTTCCTGCCTCAGCCTCCCAAGTAGCTGATACTATAGGCACATACCACCACGCCTAGCTAATTTTTTTATTTTTTGTTTGTTTGTTTTTTTGAGACAGAGTCTTGCTCTGTCACTAGGCTGGAGTGCAATGGCGCGATCTCGGCTCACCGGAACCTCCGTCTCTCAGGTTCAAGCAACTCCCCTGCCTCAGCCTCCTGAGCAGCTGGGACTACATTTACGCACCACCACGTCTGGCTAATTTTTTGTATTTTAGTAGAGACAGGGTTTCACCATGTTGGCCAGGATGCTCTCAATCTCCTGACCTCGTGATCTGCCCACCTCAGTCTCCCAAAGTGCTGGGATTACAGGCACAAGCCACCGTGCCCAGCCTAATTTTTGTATTTTTAGTAGAGACGGGGTTTTACCACGTTGGCCAAGATGGTCTTGATCTCTTGACTTCGTGATCCTCCTGGCTTGGGCTTCCAAAGTGCTGGGATTACAGGCATAAGCCACCATGCCCAGGGCCAGCATTTTTTTTATTTTGTTTTTTTGAGACAGAGCCTCACTCTGTCACCCAGGCTGGAGTTCAGTGGTGTGATCTGCTCATTACAACCTCTGCCCCTGGGTTCAAGCCTCAGCCCCACCAAGTAGCTGGGATTAAAGCCACCTGCTACTGTTCCCAGCTAATTTTTTAATATTTTTAGTAGAGACAGGGTTTTACCATCTTGGCCAGGCTGGTCTTGAACTCCTGAACTCATGATCCACCACCTCAGCCTCCCAAAGTGCTGGGATTACAGGTATGAGCCACCACACCCAGCCAGCATTTTTTAAGGACTCCAGAAAATCAATAAAGCTAATTACAGGGGTTTCTTACGATGTGGCCCTGGCCTGGCTCTATAATTTGACAGCCCTGGGTTCATCCTGGCTCTGACATTTATTTACTAGCAGAGTCACATTGGATAGGTTACTTAATGTCTCTGAACTTTAATGTCCTCTTCCATGAGTTAAGTCCTCATGAAAGGACTTAACCTTATGATGTCTTGAGGTATAGAAAGATTGTATAATGGGAGATACTGCTATGGTTCAGATTCATAATACTGGGCCAGGCTCATGCCTGTAATCCTAGCACTTTGGGAGGCCAAGGCGGGTGGATCACTTGAGGTCAGGAGTTCAAGATCAGTCTGGACCAACATGATGAAATACTGTCTCTACTAAAAATAGAAAATTAGCCAAGCTTAGTGTGCACCTATAATCCCAGCTACTTGGGAGGCTGAGGCATGAGAATCACTTGAACCTGGGAGGCGGAGGTTGAAGTGAGCCAAGATCACGCCACTGCACTCCAGCCTGGGTGACAGTGAGACTCTGTCTCAAAACAATGATTCATAATACTTTTTCTCAAGGACTTGGATTAGGTCACTCTCCAGAAATGTTTTCAGGATGGCTATAAGTCCCTGTACTTACTTAAGACAGATGCTCTTTGTGGGAGATATCTTTGACCTCAGGAGCTCCTGGATTTGCACAATGTAGACAAATAGGTTTTGGGGTTACTGGTAGTTGGTCTTTCTAATTTTTCCTTTCTTTTTCTTTTCTTTTTTTTTGGGACGGAGTTTCACTCATGTTACCCAGGGTGGAGTGCAATGGCGCGATCTCGGCTCACCGCAACCTCCGCCTCCTGGGTTCAGGCAATTCTCCTGCCTCAGCTTCCTGAGTAGCTGGGATTACAGGCATGCGCCACCATGCCCAGCTAATGTTTTGTATTTTTTTTTAGTAGAGACGGGGTTTCACCGTGTTGACCAGGATGGTCTCGATCTCTTGACCTCGTGATCCATCTGCCTCGGCCTCCCAAAGTGCTGGGATTACAGGCTTGAGCCACCGCGCCCGGCCTCTAATTTTTCCTTTCTTTGGGTGGAAGGAATATGGGAAGTTGGTGGGCCCCTTTCCTGGTGGCTGGGACCTATTTCACCTTGTATGGAAACTTGGAGGTTTGCCCCGACCACCCTCCAAATCATGCAGCACTGAGTGGCTACTGCTTATGGTTCTCCAGGTCTTCGAAGCCGTTCCATTCGCATGTCCACTGTCTCAGAGCTTCGTGTCACTGCTCAGGAGAATGATATGGAGGTGGAGCTGCCTGCAGCTGCAAACTCCCGCAAGCAGTTTTCAATTCCTCGTGAGTAATGAATGTGCTCTCCCTGTTTGAGGACCTGGAGCAAGATCCTCTCACATTGCTCTGTCCCTGTGCTAGAATATCCTAAGATTCATCCATTCCCTCAGCTTCAGTACTGGTCTGCTTCTGCCCTACCAACATGGCTTTCTTATTTGGAAATCATCTCTTTTTTTAAAGATTTAATTGAAACACACACACACACACACACACACACACACACACACACACAGACACACACAGACACAGACATGTACACATAGCATTGAGTATACAGTTATGTGAATTTTCATAAATTGAACACACTCACGTAACTAACACAATCAGAGCATTACCAGTACTTTAGAGCACCTGAGTTCAAGCCCTGTTTGTCACATGGGGGCATGTCTTCTGTGGCCATGTAATCAGTCACAAGAAGTGAAACTGGGCAGGAGCCCTCTGACAGTTGAGGAGTGTCACAGCTAAGATCTAAGTACACATAGCATTGAGTATATAGTTCAGTGAATTTTCATAAACTGAAAACACTCATGTAGCTAACATGATCAGAGCATTACAATGCACTACTTCCCTGTTGGGCACATTTCCAGCTCCTAATCCCCCCAAAGGTACACATAATCCTGACTTCTAATAGCATTAATTAGCTTTTTTTCTTTTTGTACTTTATTTTATTTATTTATATATTTATTTTTTGAGATAGAGTCTCACTCTTTCACCCAGGCTAGAGTGCAGTGGCCTGATTTTGGCTTACTGCAACCTCTGCCTCCTGGGTTCAACCAATTCTCCTGCCTCAGCTTCCTGAGTAGCTGGGACTACAGGCGTGTGCCACTATGTGCAGCTAATTTTTGTATTTTTAGTAGAGGTGGGGTTTCACCATGTTGGCCAGGCTGGTCTCAAACTCCTGGCCTCAAGTGATCCGCCCACCTCGGCCTCCTAAAGGGCTGAGATTACAGGCATGAGCCACTGCACTTGGCCCTCTTTTTGTACTTTTTTTTTTTTAAAGATATAGTTTCGCTCTTGTTGCCAAGGCCGGAGTGCAATGGCGCCATCTTGGCTCACTGCAACCTTCACTTCCCAGGTTCAAGTGATCCTCCTGCCTCAGCCTCCCGAGTAGCTAAGATTACAGGCATGCACCACCATGCCCAGCTAATTTTGTATTTTTCATAGAGACGGGGTTTCTCCATGTTAGTCATGCTGATCTCAAACTCCCAACCTCAGGTGATCCGCCTACCTTGGCCTCCCAAAGTGCTGGGATTACAGGCATGAGCCACCGTGCCAGGCCCTCTTTTTATACTTTTTTTTTTTTTTTGAGACAGAGTGATCCGCCCGCCTGCAATGGCTCACACTTGTAACCTCAGCACTTTTTGGGAGGCCGAGGCAAGCTGATCACTTCGCCATGTTGGCCAGGCTGGTCTCAAACTCCTGACCTCGTGATCTGCCTGCCTTGGCCTCCAAAAGTGCTGGGATTACAGGCATCTGCTACTGTGCCCAGCCCTTTTTGTACTTTATATAAATTGAATTTTAAAACCTTTTAAATGAGCTAGGTGAGGTGTGGAAAATTAATAAAAATAAATAAAAAATTTTTAATGTGAATTGTTTGTCAATCTTTAATAATTATATAAAGTAGATGCAAATTTGGTAAGACATACAACCATTACACTTCACATATATCAAATTCAACTCTAATAGGATTAAAGGGCCGGGTGCGGTGGCTCAAGCCTGTAATCCCAGCACTTTGGGAGGCCGAGGCGGGTGGATCACGAGGTCAAGAGATCGAGACCATCCTGGTCAACATGGTGAAATCCTGTCTCTACTAAAAATACAAAAAATTAGCTGGGCATGGTGGTGTGTGCCTGTAATCCCAGCTACTCAGGAGGCTGAGGCAGGAGAATTGCCTGAACCCAGGAGGCAGAAGTTGCGGTGAGCCGAGATCGCGCCATTGCACTCCACCCTGGGTAACATGAGTGAAACTCCGTCTCAAAAAAAAAAAAAAAAAAAATAGGATTAAGGTAATTGAATGGGTCATGACCAGGTATGGGAAGTAATAAGGTGTTGTGGACTGGACCTTTCTGTATTGAATCAGTCTGGTTAGTTGTTGCTCCAGTTCCTTGTTACCTTGGCTTTTCAGTCTTTGCTCCTTTTAACCACCTGGGTTCTTGAGGCTTTGGAGAAGTCAGAAAGGCCTGGCTTTTCTCCCTCAGGCCAGGCCTGGCCTGGCCTGAGAACCCATGCTCAGGTGAGGTCTAAAGCGTTCAGGCCTTCACAGGCTTTTCCCTTCATGTCAAAGCCCATGCTGAATATTCACATACCCTTTAAGATATTTTGACCTCAGGAGCCAGCCCTTGCAGAAAGGGTGGTCAAGGTCAGAGTATAGGCTGAGGTGAAGGGAAAAGTGCAAGCTCTGCACATACTGTAAGAACCTGGCTGAGCAGGCAGGTCGGAGCCCTCCTGGCCCATAACCAGGGCCATGCGCTCAGGTGAGGACATGCACTCAGCCTGTGGTACACCTGCCTGCTTCTCCAGTGACTATTGTTCCCCCCTCTACAGCAGGGCCCCCTAGGCCTTCCTGCTCTGCAGTGGCTGAAATACCATTGACGATGGTCAGCGAGGAGGTGGAAGAGCAAGTCCATTCCATCCGAGGCAGCTCTTCTGCAAACCCTGTTAACTCAGGTAGACACATTGAGCTATCTGCTGTTCTGCTTCTAGTGAGGCATGGATAACATCCTGTCCTAAACCTGGCCTATCTTGGCCCCTGAGTTAAAGCCCTGTTTGTCACAAGGGGGTATGTTTTCTTCTGGCCATGGAATGAATCTTTCATTATCAAGACAAAACAAGGGGCTGGGTGTGGTGGCCCATGCCTGTAATCCCAGCACTGTGGGAGTCTGAGGCAGGCAGATCACGAGGTCAAGAGATCAAGACCATCCTAGCCAACATGGTGAAACCCCGTCTCTACTAAAAATACAAAAAATTAGCTGGCGTGGTGGTGCGCACCTGTAGTCCCAGCTACTCGGGAGGCTGAGGCAGGATAATCACTTGAACCTGCGAGGTGGATGTTGCAGAAAGCCAAGATCGCACCACTGCACTCTAGCCTGGTGACAGAGCAAGACTCCGTCTCAAAAAAAGAGACAAAACAAGGACTGTCTCACCTCTGTGGTTGTTGAGAAAACAGCCAAGAGGCATAGGGAGAGCTTGGGTTGGAACTGGAGTGCTATTATCACTATTTGACTTCATATTGGCCAGGTCACTACTTCGTGGACTTGTCCATCCAGAGAGTCACATCTATTTCTTCTTGTCTTTGCATATAGTGATTTAAGAGTAAGGATCTAGAGAAGGCGTCTGCCTGGGAAAGACCCAGTACTCAGTAATAGCCAGAGAAGAGTAGGCTGGCCTAGACTGGTAACAGAGTGTGTTTCCTTTTTTTTATTTTTATTTTTTTGTAGTTCGGAGGAAATCATGTATTGTGAAGGAAGTGGAAAAAATGAAGAACAAGCGAGAAGAGAAGAAGGCCCCGAATTCTGAAATGAGAATGAAGCGAGCTCAGGTACCTTTCTTGGGAGGCTAGGGCAAGGGTTTTTGGACAGGTATGCTTAACCAAAACCCTGCAGGCAACAGATAGAGCTGGGCCCCAGCATTTCTGAGGCTGCAGTTCTTGAGGCCCCAATTCTTTTTTTTTTTTTTTTTTTTTTGAGACTGAGTCTTGCTCTGTCGCCCAGGCTGGAGTGCACTGGTATGATCTCGGCCCACTGCAACCTTCACCTCTAGTTTCAAGTGATTCTTGTGCCTCAGCCTCCCAAGTAGCTGGGATTACAGGTGTGTGCCAGCTAATTTTTTGTATATTTAGTAGAGACAGAGTTTTGCTATTTTGCCCAGGCTGGTCTGGAACTCCTGGCCTCAAGTGATCGACTGCTTTGGCCTTCCAAAGTGCTGGGAGTATAGGCATGAGCCACTGAGCCTGACCTCTGAGGCTCCAATTCTGATATCCAGGAAATTTAACTGGTTTCTTATCAGGATTCAGAGAACAAATAATTGAGAATTTTTCCTGAAGGCCCTCAGATGAGGAATATTTAATGCTGATTGTCTAGTAAGCAAACCCATCACATGCTCATATGGCATGATGGTCAGAAGGGCTGAAGGGCACAGTTGGTCCAATTTTTCCCACCCTCCCCCAGGTTGTACATTTTGGAGGGCAGGGACTGCAGTATGGTCCCCTTAACTGGGTTAATTCCTTTTAGGAAGCCCAGTCTGCTGCTGTGCCTCCTAAAATGTGGAACTGGCCTAGTCCCAGTTCCTAGCATGCTTTGGTGTATCCTCAGGACCCTCTGCCAGTCTCTTCCCTGGGGTTCTGAGTTCTTGACCTACAGCCAGGGCGGCGACTTTGACAACTATGAAGGGTGGTGAGCAAACAGCTGTTGCTGCCGCATAGAGGTCCGAGAGAACTTATATCTTAACAGTCTGCCCTTTTTCACTCTTGTCTCAAACCAGGAGTATGACAGTAGTTTTCCAAACTGGGAATTTGCCCGAATGATTAAAGAATTTCGAGCTACTTTGGAATGTCATCCACTTACTATGACTGATCCTGTAAGTACATCCAAAGACTTCTCTTCCTTGAGTAAGTATACGATTAAGGGACAGAAAACTTCACAGGAATGAGGGCATGCAGGAATCTTTACTCACCTTTGAGGGACTTTTGGTTTGAGACAAGAGTGAGATGGGGGTCTAACTCTGTCGCCCAGGCTGGAGTGCAGTGGTACAATCTTGGATCACTACAACCTCAACCTCCCTGAACTAGAGTGATCCCACCCGAGCCTCCCAAGTAGCTGAGACCACAGACGCATTCTACCATGCCCTGCTGATTTTTTGTATTTTTGGTAGAGATAGGGTTTCAACATGTTGCCCAGGCCGATCTCAAACTTTTGGGTTCAAGAGATCCACCCGCCTTGACCTCCCAAAGTGTTGGGATTACAGGCATGAGCCACCATGCCTGGCTGAGATTATTTTTTAATACCCTTTGGTGGGCTGGAGCTAGTGAGGCCCATGTGGGAGGAGTCTGATCTTTATAAACTGGGTTCCACCACTACTACCATACGTTGGCTAGATTGCTGCATTAGTAAGAATCATGAAAGTAGTGCTGAAATTCCTATATGCAGCAGAGTGAGAAAAAGGGGAACAAAATCCAGTGCTGTCTTCTCATGGTCTGGAGTATCTAATTGAGGATGCAGGGGTCCTAGTGTTAGATCTTGGCCTCTGAGTGGTCCAGACATGGGATTGAAAGGAGTGGGAGTTCTGGACAAGCTTGCTTTTTAAATTGCTCTCACCCTTTGCTGTTGGTTGCCTCCTATCATCTGCTTACAGATCGAAGAGCACAGAATATGTGTCTGTGTTAGGAAACGCCCACTGAATAAGCAAGGTAAGTCTCATTCTGCCAGGAAGAGGCTTCAGACTGACTAAGGGGCCTTCTGTTTCCACGGAGCACCCCCTGAAATACTTTCCTTCTGCAGAATTGGCCAAGAAAGAAATTGATGTGATTTCCATTCCTAGCAAGTGTCTCCTCTTAGTACATGAACCCAAGTTGAAATTGGACTTAACAAAGTATCTGGAGAACCAAGCATTCTGCTTTGACTTTGCATTTGATGAAACAGCTTCAAATGAAGTCGTCTATAGGTTAGTCCTTGTATCCGTTTTTCCCTCCTTGTGCCCCTCCATCCCCTTTTTGGTGTGAGACGTTTTGGCAACACTACTGACAGACATGCTGAATTCTGAGGCTCTTCCTCACTTCTTGTGTTTTCTTTGGGTCATACCCTTTTACAGCTTAGCGGCCCATCCTTGAGTGGATCCTGAATGAGGTATCACCCGTTACATGCTGAGGCAGGGCTGGCCAGACTCCAGGGGTTATTCCTGTGCCTTATGCAGCCACCCCATTGCCCACTGGGCTTCACAGACTTGGAGAACTCCAGATCTGCTCTATCTGCTCTTCTGCTCTTTTTTTTTTTAAGACAGTTTCTCCCTTGTTGCCAAGACTGGAGTGTTAGGGGCACAATCTTGGCTCACTGCAGCCTCCACCTCCCGGGTTCCAGTGATTCTGCTTCAGCCTCCCACCGTAGCTGGGATTACAGGGGCCTGCCACCACACTGGTTAATTTTGTATTTTTGGTAGAGACGGGGTTTTCCCATGTTGGTCAGGCCGGTCTTGAACTCCTGACCTAAAGTGATCCTCCCACCTTGGCCTCCCAAAATCAGGCGTGAGCCACTGCGCCCAGCCCTAGCCTCCCGGGTTCAAGCAGTTCTCCTGTCCCAACCTCCAAGTAGCTGGGATTACAGGCACGTGCCACCACACCTGGCTAATTTTTGTATTTTTCTTAGAGACAGGGTTTCACCATATTGGTCAGGCTGGTCTCAGACTCCTGAGCTCAGGTGATCTGCTCACTTTGGCCTCCCAAAGTGATGGGATTACAGGCATAAGCCACCGTGCCCAGCCACTAGTGTGTCTTCTGCTGAAAGTTGGATGCTTTCATCCTGTGTCTCCAGGGTCAGAGAAAAGGTCAGATGGCTTAGAGCATGAGCCATCAGCTTGTAAGTATGGTTGGGGTCAGGTGGGACCACTGAGCCAGTGGAAGAATGCTATACTTTTTTTTTTTTTTTAAGATGGGGTTTCACCATGATGGCTAGGCTGGTCTTGAACTCCTGACCTCAGGTGATCCACCCACCTCAGCCTCCCAAAGTGCTAGGATTACAGGCATGAGCCACCGCGCCCAGCTAGAAGAATGCTATTCTTAAAAGGAGGAATCAACCCTGAGAACTCTGCAGTGGAAAGGTGGCAGGTCATGTTCCAGGGTGCACATTTCGGGAACAGATACAAATACTCTACCCCTCTTCTCCTAGGTTCACAGCAAGGCCACTGGTACAGACAATCTTTGAAGGTGGAAAAGCAACTTGTTTTGCTTATGGCCAGACAGGAAGTGGCAAGACACATGTGAGTATTGAGGCCTGGAAGGAAAAGAGCCTTTCTATTATACAACTCTGGGTTCCCACAAAGGGAGATAGTGAGTTTCTTAAGAAAGGCCGTGGCCAGGCATGGTGGCTCACGCCTGTAATCCCAGCACTTTGGCAGGCCAAGGTGGGTGGATCACCTGAGGTCAGGATTTTGAGACCAGCCTGGCCAACATGGCAAAACCCAGTCTCTACTAAAAATACAAAAATAGCCTGGCATGGTGGGCACCTGTTATCCCAACTACTCGGGAGGCTGAGGCAGGAGAATTGCTTGAACCCGGGAGGGCAGAGGTTGCTGTGAGCCAAGATTGCACCATTGCACTCCAGCCTAGGCCACAGACAGAGAAGTTCTGTCTTTTTAAAAAATAATAATAATAATAAAATAAAAATAAAATAAAAAAAGGCCCCTTGCACCAGATAGCCTTGCCATGTCAGATGCAGGGAGGGGCTTTAGGTCCAGCCTTTTGGCCTTGTTGTGGCCCACTGTGGTGATGGAGCCAGTAGTGCTCTGCCCTAGTCCAGTGGCCCTTTTCCATGGTCTTCTACACCTTCCTTTTGCAGACTATGGGCGGAGACCTCTCTGGGAAAGCTCAGAATGCATCTAAAGGGATCTACGCCATGGCCTGTAAGTACTGTGTACTGCTGCTTCAGGGCTGGGCATTGAAAGGCAGGTTGATTGCTTAGCCAGCTTCTCTCCCTCAGCCCGGGATGTCTTCCTCCTGAAGAATCAACCCTGCTACCAGAAATTGGGCCTGGAAGTCTATGTGACATTCTTCGAGATCTACAATGGGAAGGTAGCTGGCAGGAAGCCCCTTGTTTACGCTGTTGGGGCCCTGAACTTTCTAAAACCTTGAAGTTGGCTAAAAGCTGTTAAGCCACTGATGGGCCACTCTGCTCTGGCATGTGTAGGTGGTTTCATCTGATGGTAAGATGGCACCTAAATTCAACAAGTATGGCGAGAATACTCCTCAGGGCCCCCTCACAGGTGCAAGGTTTGCCTGTGTGTACCCTGACCTCCCTCAACCTACCACCTTCATCACTTCTTCCCTGATTGTGCACATTCGTCTCATATTCATTCTTTCCCTCCATGCACCCCAATATATCTCTTTCTATCTCTCTATTCACTGTGTGCTTCTGCAAAGTTGCCTTCCCTAGACTGGGATCTAGATAATAAAAATAGCTAATATTTCTCACTCATATTAGGGGCCGGGCATGGTGGCTCATGCCTGTAATCCCAGGACTTTGGGAGGCTGAGGTGGATGGATCACCTGAGTTTGGGAGTTCCAAGACCAGCCTGGCCAACATGGTGAAACCCTGTCTCTATTAAAAATACAAAAAAATTAGCTGGATGTGCTGGCAGGCGCCTGTAATCCCAGCTACTCAGGAGGCTGAGGCAGGAGAACTGCTTAAACCCAGGAGGCGGAGGTTGCAGTAAGGCAAGATTGTGCCATTGCACTCCAGCTTGGGTGACAAGAGCAAAACTCCGTCTCAAAAAAAAAAAAAGAGGAGCTATACACTATTCTAAGCACTTTACTTTTCTCAACTTTACAGATGAGATGCAAGGCTAGAGTGGTTGTTAACTTGCCCAGGCTCACACAGCTAATAATGTAGCAGAGTTACAGCAAACTGAGGCAGTTTGGCTCAGATTCCAAGTATATTACCCTCTGCTAAGCCAGCATCCATCAGCTCATACTCTCTGCCTTTCCTGCTGCTAGCTCCTGTCTGAGCTAAGCAGGCTCTATAGGAGGGAGCAGTCGGGTGGGGTGCCCGGTGCCCAGTGGTTTTAGCCTCATTCCCCCTGCCTGGTACAGCTGTTTGACCTGCTCAACAAGAAGGCCAAGCTGCGTGTGCTGGAGGACGGCAAGCAACAGGTGCAGGTGGTGGGTCTGCAGGAGCACCTGGTTAACTCTGCTGATGATGTCATCAAGATGATCGACCTGGGCAGCGCCTGCAGGTCAGAGTCCTGGTGAGGGGGAGTGACCTCATGTCTGATTCATGAGTAGAGTCTAGCTCTGAGCGCATTTCTGTTTCCACAGAGTGCTGCTTTGCCCAGTTTGGTAAGGGCGGCAAAGGCCTCTGCTTTATGGGGTCTCAATAAGACATATAAGCCAGGGCCAGAGGCTTATCAGAACCAAGTCAGGTCAGGCACAGTGGCTCACACTTACAATCTCAGCACTTTGGGAAAACAAGACAGGAGGATCACTTCAGGCCAGGTGTTTTAGGTTGCAGTGAGCTATGATTGCACACTGCACTCCATTCTGCATGACACAGTGAGACCCTGTCTCAAAAAAATAAATAAATAAAAACAAATCAAAGTGTTACCCCAGAGGCATGCTTCCTGGCTTCTCTGGGTTCCTCCTTGCTCTTCCCTTCCTTTATGGTGGAAGTTAGGAGGTCTGGGTCTGTTCTGGGCTGGAAGCAATGAGTTCATAGCCCCTCTGCATAGAAGTAGGGGAGCACTTTTCCACTAGGGCTATAGACATTGTTATAGTGGGGTGCTAGGCAGCTATGGATGCCCAGGGAGGGGGCTGCCCTCTACAGGGCCCTCAAGTTCTGGCAGGTGGTTCATAACAGCTTCCCCCTTCCCTGTGGGCCCTTTAGCAGAGGCAATTTATCCTTCCCCATGTCTTTCTAGGCCCCCAGGTCTGGCAAAGGCCCTAGTCCAGAATCTACTACTAATTTGGCTGCCAGGAAAATGTATTAGGCCCAGAGCTAGAGGGAGAACTGCTACCTAGGGAGGGCAAGATGGAAGCCCGGGACAGGAAGACACAGGACTTCACCTCCTGACCTGTGTCCCTCCCTTCCTAGAGAACTTCTGTGGACTGGGGTGCCATAGGGGCTGGTGACCCCAGAATCTCATAACCTTTCTTTACCACAGAACCTCTGGGCAGACATTTGCCAACTCCAGTTCCTCCCGCTCCCACGCCTGCTTCCAGATTCTTCTTCGAGCCAAAGGGAGAATGCATGGCAAGTTCTCTTTGGTAGATCTGGCAGGGAATGAGCGAGGTGCAGACACTTCCAGTGCCGACCGGCAGACCCGCATGGAGGGTGCAGAGATCAACAAGAGTCTCTTAGCCCTGAAGGTATTGGGGCAGCTAGAGCTGGTTGTCCAGGAGAGCTGCTGGGAAGGGATAAGGAGTGGTCAGTGCAAGGAAAGAAGGGACCTCAACTGTTCCTGCTGCCCCCCACAGGAGTGCATCAGGGCCCTGGGACAGAACAAGGCTCACACCCCATTCCGTGAGAGCAAGCTGACACAGGTGCTGAGAGACTCCTTCATCGGGGAAAACTCTAGGACTTGCATGGTGAGTAGGGTCACTTTGAAGGTGACGGTGCAAGACGAGACAAAGTTGCTTTTCACAGAAACCGCAGGATGTCCTGGGCAGGAAGCTCAGCACTGCTGGCTGCCTGGGTTTCCAGGCTCTACTATGACTGGGCTTCCAGACCCTGCTTTAGCAAACCACCCTCCTTGTGGCCTAACCAAGCAGGGAGGAAAGGATCTACTCCCTTTAAGATGTGTAGGTGCAGCTCTTGGTTTGGGAGGGGTCATTCCTCCATTACTTGATGAAAAGGGGGTTCCAGAATTCAGAATATGAGCCTTTGGGTCAGCAGGAGAGGGCAGTCCTTATCTCTTCCATGGCCTCCCTCAGGTTCATGGGCTCCCAGCCTAGAAAACAGAAATAGCCTGGGTCATATAAGGCTGTGTCCTTTTTTTTTTTTTTTTTTTTTTTTTGAGATGGAATTTCGTACTTGTTGCCTAGGCTGGAGTGCAACGCTGTGATCTCAGCTCACTGCAACCTCTGCCTCCCAGGCTCAAGCAATTCTCTTGCCTCAGCCTCCCAAGTAACTGGGATTACAGGCATGAGCCACCATGCCCAGCTACTTTTTGTATTTTTGGTAGAGATGGGGTTTCTCCATGTTGGTCAGGCTGGTCACAAACTCCCGACCTCAGGTGATCCACCTGCCTCAGCCTCCCAAAGTTCTAGGATTACAGACATGAGCCACAGTGCCCGGCTGGCTTTGTCCTTGAATGACTTCCTCTTCCCAGTTTTATCCCCAAGTCCTTGTTTGTGAGATCTGCCATTCCGCCCTTCAAGAGAATATTCTCCCCTACACTTTGGGTAGGGGCCTTTTCATGAAGAAGGTGCGATTTTCTGGCTAAGCTCTAAACCCTTTTACCTAAGGCATTATCCCTTGGCCTAAGGGAACTGAAGTTTCCAGCAGAAGCCACAGAGCTTTAAGATAGGACCTTGGGCTGGGCATGGTAGCTCATACTTGTAATCCCAGAACTTTGGGAGGCCAAAGTGGGCACATCACCTAAGGTTGGGAGTTCGAGACCAGCCTGACCAACATGGAGAAACTCCATCTCTACTAAAAATACAAAATTAGCCAGGCATGATGGCACATGCCTGTAATCCCAGCTACTTGAGAGGCTGAGGCAGGAGAATTGCCTGAACCCAAGAGGCAGATGTTGCGTTGAGCCAAGATTGCACCACTGCACTCCAGCCTGCGCAACAACAGCAAAACTCTATCTCCAAAAAAAAAAAAAACAAGATAGGACCTTGGTAGCAAGACTGTCACAGTAAAGGAATAAAGAAGCAAAATAATTAGATGTGCCTTTGAGAGCAGGAAACCAATGTCTAAGGCACCTTAAATTGCAGTGCCCATGGGGCAAGTGGCCTAGCACAGCATGGTGCTAAATGAGTCCTCCCACCAATACCATGTGGGACTCCACAGCTTGAAGAGACTCCCCGACTGGAGGCCCCTTGGGGGCAGGCTATCTTGTGTCCTTACCCACGATTCTCAACTTTTAATCACCCACCCATCTTTTGCAGATTGCCATGATCTCACCAGGCATAAGCTCCTGTGACTATACTTTAAACACACTGAGATACGCAGACAGGTACTAGTACCTATGGTTGGTGGGATGGGGAACAGGACTGGGCAAGGGAAGGGCAGTGATGAGAGGGAAGGAGGCTCAGGGGCCTCAGGGCCTACTGTATACTCCTGTGTAACTCTGAAGCTGAGGCTTGAGAGTTCAGTCATGATGCCACTAGGTCTGTCCCAGTCCTTTCTGGGCCCTGCTGGGGAGTCAGCAGAGTGAGGGTCTTTTCCAGTCCAGCTTTGGTCTATGCCATATTTCCTTGGCTGAAGGCAAGGCTGCTTCCATCCCCTTCAAGCCTCAAGCTTCAGAGTCTGGGTGGTGCTGCACTCCTGTGGTGAGTACCAAGGGGCCTGCTGTGGGATCTGAGACCTCCTTGTTTCCTCAGGGTCAAGGAGCTGAGCCCCCACAGTGGGCCCAGTGGAGAACAGTCGATTCAAATGGAAACAGAAGAGATGGAAGCCTGCTCTAATGGGGCACTGATTTCAGGCAATGTAAGGGGCAGGATGGGGCTGAGCAAGACAGAAGTGTGGCCTGCTGAGGTGGCAACTGGGTCACACAATTGTCTCTCCTTTTGGCCCCCTCAGTTATCCAAGGAAGAGGAGGAACTGTCTTCCCAGTTATCCAGCTTTAATGAAGCCATGACTCAGATCAGGGAGCTGGAGGAGAGGGCCATGGAAGAGCTCAAGGAGATCATACAGGTAGGCAGCTGGCCCTGGCCAGGGAGCTGTATGGCCACCGCAGCACAGCCCTCAGAATGCTCCACACCATTCCCAGAACATGACCTGGGCCTTATTCCCACAGGTGTTCAGGTTGAGGTGGCAAGAAGCAGCCCTCTATACCAATACTCCTTAATTCTTTGCCTATTAACTCGGCTGTTCTAATGATCACATCCCCTTCTGCAGGCTGGCACACAAGTTTTCTGACATCACCCTAACCAGAGCTAGTCTCTCCTCTGTGCTCCTGATTGAGGGTTTGGAGGGTCATCCATATGCACAGATCTTGTCTTTTTTTTTTTTTTTTTTTGTGAATGTTGCAGCTTTTGTGCTGAAACCAAGGGCCAAAAACATGAAGTATAGCTAATAGGCCCTAAGGTAAGACTTGAGATCAATCCTGACTCTTCCATTAACAAGCTGATTTCCTTGTGAAGGTCATTTAGCCTCACTGGGTCTCAGTTTTTGCATCTCTAAAATAGTCAAGGTAGGATGGCCGTATTTGAGGATTCAGTAATATGCTTGATTTTTTTCTTTGTTTTTTTTTTTAAGCACTATGAAGGAAAAGTAATAGCTTATAAAGTACCCAGTGTGTGGTCAGGGTTTAGTAAGTGGTAGGTGCCACTGCTACTGTAATCCCTACTGAGGAAGAGCAAGTGACCGGGAGGCAGGAATTTACATTCAAATGGCGGGGCACTCAGAGGATTGCAGAGCAGGAAGGAAGAACTTGGGGCAGGTTTAACTGAGGAGGGACTGTGAAGGATAAGTGCTCAGGCATGGCCTCCCCTTCCTGGAGTGCTCAGGGTTATAAAGTTTTTGAAAGTACATGGCACTGTGAGGATAAATGAGAGGCTAAGCGTGGTTAGAGCAAAAGGAGTGAGCAGGTGATGGAGGGTGATTAAGGTTGTGGACAGGTCAGGACGGATCTGATGCTAAAGAGCCTTCTAGATGGTTCATCTCACAGGCCTGGACTGCATCATGAGGACAGTGGAATCCTTTGGAGGGAGTTAAGCAGAGTGGTGACATGGGCATATCAGAACTTTAGATATACCTTGTGGTCACCATGTGGAGCCTGCTTTGGAGACTTGGGAAAAGCAAAGGTAGAGGTAGTTAGGAGATTGTTGGAAAGGGTTGAAGAGAAATTAGTGTTGGCCGGCCGCAGTGGCTCACGCCTGTAATCCTAGCACTCTGGGAGGCCAAGTCAGGTGGATCACGAGGTCAGGAGTTCGAGACTAGCCTGACCAACATGGTGAAATCATGTCTCTACTAAAAATGCAAAAAATTAGCAGTCTGATGGCTGGCGCCTGTAATCCTAGCTACTCAGGAGGCTGAGGCAGGAGAATTGCTTGAACCTGGGAGGCATGGGAGGCAGAGGTAGTGAGCTGAGTTCACACAACTGCACTCCAGCCTGGGTGACAGAGCAAGACTCTGTCTCAAAAAAAAAAAGAGAAACTAGTGCCTAGTTTCTGTGTCTGTGGCCATGGGATTGGAATGAGGACATGAGATTCAGAAACCATTTAGATACACAAGCATCAAAATCTTACATATACCTCCCCCTCCCCCCAAATATGTATTCTTTATATATATGTTTTTGTTTCTCACTCTGAGCCACTACACACTAGCCTGGGTGACAGTCTCGGCTCACTGCAGCCTCCACCTCCCAGGTTCAAGCAATTCTCCTGCCTCAGCCTCCTGAGTACCTGGGATTACAGGCACATGCCACTGTGCCTGGTTAATTTTTCATATTTTTAGTACAGATGGGGTTTCACCATGTTGGCCAGGCTGGTCTTAAACTCCTGACCTCAAGTGATCCACGTGCCTCAGCCTCCCAAAGTGCTGGGATTACAGGTGTGAGCCACACCACCCAGCCCCAGCTGATTTTTATATTTTCAGTAGAGACAGGATTTCATCATGTTGACCAGGCTGGTCTTGAACGGCTGACCTCAAGGCCTGCCTCAGCTTCCCAAAGTGCTGGGATTACAGGTGTCAGCTTCCATGCCCGGCCTTTGTCTGTTATTTTTTGTTTGTTTGTGTTTTGAGACAGTTTTGCTTTTGTTGCCCAGGCTGGAGTGCAATGGTGCGATCTTGGTCCACCGCAACCTCCGCCTCCCAGGTTCAAGTGATTCTCCTGTCTCAGCCTCCCAAGTAGCTGGGATTACAGGCATGCACCACCACGCCCAGGTAATTTTGTATTTTTAGTAGAGATGGGGTCTCTCCATGTTGGTCAGGCTGGTCTCGAACTCCTGACCTCAGGAGATCCACCCATCTCAGCTTCCCAAAGTGCTGGTATTATAGGCGTGAGTCATTGCACCCAGCCATATATCTGTTATTTAAAAAGAATCATTCAGCAAGGTGCAATGGGTCATCCCTGTAATCCCAACACTTTGGGAGGTTAAGGCAGGAGGATCACTTGAGCCCACACAACTAGCCTGGGCAACATGGTGAGGCCCCATCTCCACACAAAATAAAAATAAATATCCCAAAGTGATGTGTGCAGCAAAAATAATAAATAAAAAGAACTACTTAGGGAACAGAATTAAGAGGATTTGTTGACAAATAGGGTGAAAGAATAGTCACTTGGGCTGGGCATGGTTGTTCACGCCTGTAATCCCAGCACTTTGGGAGGCCAAGATGGGCGGATTACTAGATTAGTAGTTCAAGACCAGCCTGGCCAATATGGTGAAACCCCGTCTCTACTAAAAATAAAATTAGTTGGGTGTGGTGGGGCGTGCCTGTAATCCTAGCTACTCGGGAGGCTGAGACAGGAGAATCACTTGAACCTGGGAGGCAAAAGTTGCAGTGAGCCGAGATCATGCTACTGCACTCCAGCCTGGGGTGACAGAGTGAGACTCCATCACAAAAAAAAAAGAAAAGGAATAAAGTCACTAAAGTTTCTGGCGTGGGAATCAGGACCAATGATGTCATTTATTTGACATAGGAGATGGGGAATAAGTTTAGGGTAGGAAGAGGATGAATTCAAGCTAGGGATTTCCTTGGGGATAGGGTCAGCAGGCAGGGTTTGGGCCATGGACCAGAGGTAAGGCATCTTACACAGGTGTCTGCATTGCAGTTGGTAGGACCCCAGGAATGATTTACTAGATGGTTATTGAACTGACAAGGTCCTCCCTATGTTGTAGCAAGGACCACGCTGGCTGGAGCTCTCTGAGATGACTGAGCAGCCGGACTATGACCTGGAGACTTTTGTGAACAAAGCAGAATCTGCTCTGGCCCAGCAAGCCAAACACTTCTCAGCCCTGCAAGGTGGGTGTGGACGACAGTGGCCTCTGCTGGCTCTTGAGCAGCTGCAGATGACGGCAGCTCTGCCCTGAGTAAATGGGGGCTCCTCAGACTCTCACTAACCCCACATCTACCACCACCTCTTTCTTCCAGATGTTATCAAGGCCTTGCGCCTGGCCATGCAGCTGGAAGAGCAGGTTAGCAGACAAATAAGCTGTAAGAAACGGCCCCAGTGATGACTGCAAATAAAGAACTATTTGGTTTGACACGCAGCCTCTTCCCCAACCCTCCCCAGAGAACTTTGGGTACCTCGTGGGTCTAGGCAGGGTCTTAACCTGGGACAGCTTCTGGCAAATGCTAAGTATGGGGGCCTCTGGGCCCAGGGCAGCTGGGGAGAGGGTCAGAGTGACATGAGACACTCCTTTCCTTTTCCACAGTTGTCACCCTTGAGGGAGGAAGGAGCTCTTAGTCATCTTTTCGTGTTGCCCTTCTTTCCATCATGGGGAATGCTCTTAGCATAGAGCTTTCTCAGCAGTAGACTGGCTGCTGGTGGAGGGCTCCCTGGGGTTGTCCTGCCTCTGGGGAGAGATATGGAGCCTTTGGTCCAGCACTCTGCTGGCTCTAAACCTTCTACACCTTTGGTCTACACCTTTGGCACTGAATGTCTTGTACTTTAAAAATATTTTTTTGAGACCTCTTTCTACCTTACTGTCTTCCTAGAGATCCAAGAGGATCCCTATTTTTTGTTTTATGTGTTTATACATTGTATGTAACAATAAAGAGAAAAAAATGAATCAGCTGTTTAAGTGTGTGGACAGGGCCCAGGATGTGTCTGAGCCTTCTGGGACTAAGGACATGACTGTACCTTTGGCCTCTGGATAGTACCAATGCTGTACTCTTTCCAGGAGGCCATATCCATGCCTCTAGTTCCAGCGACAAGCTGAAGACTCCTGTGACTTATTTGATGTATATGAGATGCTTATTAAGATGGCGACCGGGCACAGTGGCTCGCGCATGTAATCCCAGCACTTTGGGCAGCCAAGGCGGGTGGATCACGAGGTCAGGAGTTCAAGACCAGCCTGGCCAACATGGGGAAACTAAAATATATAAAATTTTAGTCTCCACTAAAAATATAAAATTAGCCGGGTGTGGTGGCTGGTGCCTGTAATCCCAGCTACTCGAGGCTGAGGCAGAGGTTGCAGTGAGCCAAGATCACACCATGGCACTCCAGCCTGGGCAAAAGAGTGAAACTGTCTCAAAAACAAAAGAAAGATGTCACCCTATTACAGTCAGCCCAGGGCCGATTGAAAGATTCTGTGGGGTTGAGGCCAGGAATCTCACTGACTGAGGGCTCCCTAAACACACATTTGATTGTATGGTTCCCAAGCTTAAACCTTTTAATGGCACCTTATTACCATTCACACAAAGGCCGAAGAAAGCACTTGACACTGGACAGGGAAGGATCCGAAGGGAAATACCAATTTGATCTTGACAAAATAGTCTGCCCAGTGACCTGAGGGCCCAGTCATAGGGCATGAAGTGTTTAGGAACTGGAGGATTCTAGAGTCCATGTCATGGAACATATCTGAATGGTAATGAGGTACCACTAAAAGGTATAACCTGGGAGCCATACATCCAAATGTGTGTGTGGGAAGCCATTAGAGACTTCTGTCCTCAAGCGATCCTCCTACCTCGGCCTCCCAAAGTGCTGAGATTACAGGCATGAGCCATTGTACTATGTCAGATGTTCGCTTTTATTTCTAGTTTGTTGAGTGGTTTTTTTTTTGTTTGTTTTGAGATGGAGTCTCTCACCAGCCTAGAGTGCAGTAGCATGATCTTGGCTCACTGCACCCTCTGCCTCCTGGGTTCAAGTGATTTCTCCTACCTCAGCCTCCTGAGTAGCCAGGACTATGGGCACACGCCACCATGCCTGGCTCATTTTTGTATTTTTAGTGGCAACAGTTTTACCATGTTGGCCAGGATGGTCTTGATCTCCCGACCTCATGATCCCCACAAAGTGCTGGGATTACAGGAGTGAGCCACCGTGCCTGGCCTGTTGAGTGTTTTTGTTACCAAAAGGTATTGGATTTTGTCAAATGCTTTTTTTGTGTTTTGAAGTGATCATGTGGTTTTTTTATTCCTTTACTCCATTAATATGGTATATTAAACTTGGAAAATCCAAGTAAATATAATGTGGTGAGTAGAACAATAATTTGCTTGAATATTTAAGTGCCATTTAAATATTTATTGAATTCTGTACTTTGGGAGGCCAAAGTGGGCAGATCGCTTGAGCTCAGGAGTGCAAGACCATCCTGGGCAACAAAGTGAGACCCAGTCTCGGCTGGGCACTATGGCTCACGCCTATAAACCCAGCATTTTGGGAGGCTAACGTGGGCAGATCACTTGAGGCCAGGACTTGGAGACCAGCCTGGTCAACATGGTGAAACCCTGTCTCTACTAAAAATACAAAAATGAGCTAGGTGTGGTGGTGCATAATCCCAGCTAGTTGGGAGGCTGAGGCAGAATAATCACTTTAAGAGGTGGAGGCTGCAGTGAGCTGAGATGGCGCCACTGCTCTCCAGCCTGGGCAACAGAGCAAAACTATTGTCTCAAAAAAAAAAAGAGAGACCCAATCTCTAAAGAAAATACAAAAATGAGCCAGTGTGGTGGCATGTGCCTGTGGTCCCAGTTCCTTGGGAGGCTGAGGTGGGAAGATGGCTTATGCTTAGAGGTAGAGGTTGCAGTGAGCTGAGATTGCACCACTGCACTGCAGCCTGGGCGACAGAGCCAGTCCCTGTATTTAAAAAAAAGAAATTATTGAGTGCTTACTAAATAGCAGGCATTATTCTAGGTATAGGTATTAGAAATATCACAGTGAACAAGACTAAGTTTCTACCCTCATGCATATCGTATTTCAGTGGAGAAAACAGATAATGTGCATGTAAACAAATGATAGGTAATATTAAGTGGGTAGAGAAAAATGAGAGACTTGCTACTTTAGAAAGCAGGCTCATTGCTGATAGATTGGCAGAAAAAAAAAAAAAGAAATCAGGCTCAGAACTCCAGCCTGAGCAGTATAGTGAGACCCTGTGTCTAAAATTAAAAAAAAAAAAAAAGCCTCAGAAAAGGCCTCCCAGCGTAGTGGGGTGACATTTTGAGCAGAGACTTGAATGAATTGAAGGAGCCATGATAGAGCATTTCCTGCCAGAGCAAGAAGGCCTGAGCAATGTCCATGTGCCTGGAGTTGAGAGATGGGGAGAGGTAGGAGATAAGCAGAGGCCTAACACTTGGGTTGTCTAGGCCTAAGTAAGGAATTTAAATTTTATTCGAAATGTTATGGGAAGCCACCGGAAAGTTGAAGATATAAGAAAGAAGGGATAGGCCAGGTGTGGTGGCTCACACCTGTAATCCTAGCACTTTGGGAGGCTGAGGCAGGCGGATCACTTGAGGTCTGGAATTTCAGACCACCCCGGCCAACATGGTAAAATCCCATCTCAACTAAAAATACAAAAATCAGCTGGGCAAAAAAAAAAAAAATAGCTGGGCATGTGGCATGTGCCTGTAATCGCAGCTACTAGAGAGGCTGAGACAAGGGAATCGCTTGAACCTGGGAGGCAGAGGTTGCAGTGAGCCGAGATCATGCCATTCCACTCCAGCCTGGAAGACAAGAGCGAAACTCCGTCTCAAAAAAAAAAAAAAAAAACTTTGGGAGGCTGAGGCGGGCAGACCATGAGGTCAGGAGATGGAGACAATCCTGTCCAACATAATGAAACCCTATCTTTTCTAAAAATATAAAAATGAGCTGGGCATGGTGGCACATGCCTGTAATCCCAGCTACTTGGGAGGCTGAGTCAGGAGAATCGCTTGAACCAGGGAGTCAGAGGTTGCAGTGAGCTGAAACCATGCTACTGCACTCCAGCCAGGTGACAGAACAAGACTTCCATCTTAAAAAAAATAAATAAAAAAAAAAAAAGGAATAAAGATGAGAGAGAATTTCTTCTACAAGATTTCCAGCCAAGTGTAAAGGAAGCTACTCATCAGTTTACTCTTAAAAAACTACCTTTCTGCTCTACATTCCTCTCCAGCCAACAACCTAATTATCTCTTCTCCTTTAAAGTCACACTTCTCAAAAGAATTGTCTATATACACTGGATTTTTTAACTTCCCATTCTATTTCAAGTTTTTTTTTTTAAATCAAGTTTTTGGGCCCGGCGTGGTGGCTCATGCCTGTAATCCCAGCACTTTGGGAGGTTGAGGCAGGCGGATCACAAGGTCAAGAGCTTGAGACCAACCTGGCCAACATGGTGAAACCCTGTCTCTACTAAAAATACAAAAATTAGCCAGGCGTGGTGGCACGTGGCTGTGGTCCCAGCTACTCGGGAGGCTGAGGTGGAAGAATCGCTTGAACCCAGGAGGCGGAGGTTACAGTGAGCCGAGATTGCGCCACTGCAATCCAGGCTGGCGACAGAGCAAGACCCCGACTCAAAACAACAACAACAACAAAAAAATCGCAAATTTTTGGCCGGGCACGGTGGCTCACGCCTATAATCCCAGTACTTTGGGAGGCCAAGGCAGGTGAATCACGAGGTCAGGAGTTCAAGACCAGCCTGACCAAGATGATGAAACCCGTCTTTAAAAAGGAAAAAAAAAAAATCAAGTTTTTTTCCACTGTACTGCACAGAAACTGCTCTTGCCAATATCACCAAGGACTTTCAGGTTACTAAATCCAATAACCACCTTTTTTTTCTTTGAGATGGAGTTTTGCTCTTGTCCAGGCTGGAGTGCAGTGTGGCGATCTCAGCTCTTTGCAACCTCTGCCTCTCAGGTTCAAGCAATTCTCCTGCCTCAGCCTTCAGAGTAGCTGGGACTACAGGCACCCACCACCACACCTGGGTAATTTTTGTATTTTTAGTAGAGATGGGGTTTCGCCACGTTGGCCAGGCTGGTCTTGGACTCTTAACCTCAGGTGATACACTCCCTCAGCCTTCCGAAGTGCTGGATTACGGGCATGAGCCACCAGAGCCACCACATGTCTAATAATCAATTTTTGGTCCTCATTTTAACTAGCATTCACAGCAGCATATTAAACTATAGCAGCACCCTGAGGTGGCTTTCCTCTTACCACTCGAATTGCTCTGTGTCCTTTGCCAGCTGTTTTTCTCTATCTGGCTTCGAAATGTTGACATTCCCTTTTTTTTTTTTTTTTTTTTTTTTTAAATGGAGTTTCATTCACTCTTGTTGCCCAGGCTAGAGTGCAATGGCACGATCTCATCTCACTGCAACCTCCACCTCCTGGATTCAAGTGATTCTCCTGCCTCAGCCCCCTGAGTTGTTGAGATTACTGGCATGTGCCACCACACCCGACTAATTTTGTATTTTTGGTAGAGATGGGGTTTCACCATGTTGGCCAGGCTGGTCTCAAACTCCTGACCTCAAGTGATCCACCTATCTTGGCCTCACAGTATGCTGGAAATTACAGTCATGAGCCACCAAACGCAGCTGAAATGTTGACATTCCTAAAGCCTTAGACCTGTGGCTCTTTCTTATATTTCTTTGAAAAAGAAAAAAAAAAAAAAAAAGACAGCTGGAGCAGCTGCTTAGTGAATTTTTTTTTTTTTTTTTTTTTTGACACAAGATCTTGCTCTGTTGACCAGTCTGGAGTAGAGTGGCACGATCATAGCTCACTGTAACCTTGAATTGCAGGCTCAAGCCATCCTATAATCTCAACCTCCCTAGTAGCCAGGACTACCAGCACACACCACCATGCCTGGCTCCTACATTATTATTATTTTTTTGATACAGAGTCTTGCTTTGTTGCCAGGCTGGAGCCCATTGATGCAATCCCAGCTCAGGGCAACCTCTGCCTTCCAGGTTCAAGCAATTCTCCTGCCTCTGCCTCCTGAGTAGCTGGGACTACAGGCGCATGCTACCACCCCCAGCTAATTTTTATATTTTAGTGCAGACAGGGATTCACCATGTTGGCCGGGATTGTCTTGATCTCTTGACCTCATGATCCACCTGCCTTGGCCTCCCAAAGTGCTGGGATTACAGGTGTGAGCTATGGCACCTGGCCTCCTACATATTCTTTGTTGTTCTTGTTTTTTCTTTGTTTATTTATGTTTGTTTGTTTTGTTTCCTACATATTCTTTATAAGAAATGTCTGGGCACAGTGGCTGACGCCTATAATCCCAGCACTTTGAAAGGCTGAGGCAGGCGGATCAACAGTTCAGGAGTTCAAAACCAGCCTGGCCAAGATGGTGAAACCTTGTCTCTACTAGAAATACAAAAATTAGCTGGGTGTGGTGGCAGGTACCTATAATCCCAGCTACTCAAGAGGCTGGGGCAGGAGAATCGCTTGACCTGGGAAGCAGAGGTAGCAGTGAGCCAAGATTGCACCACTGCACTCCAGCCTGGGCAACCGAGCAAGACTCCATCCCAAAAAAAAATGTTAAAGACTATACTTTAGGGATCATTTCTATAGTTTGTTCCTAGAGAAGATTCTCTGAACATGTAGAACACTGTACAAAAACCAAATCAAAATGGATTAAAGACTTAAATCTAGGCCAGGCACAGTGGCTCACACCTGTAATTTTAGCACTTTGGGAGGCTGAGGTGGCCGCTCCTGAGTTTAGGAGTTCAAGACCAGCCTAGCCAACATGGCAAAACCCCGTCTCTACTAAAAATACAAAAATTAGCCAGGCATGGTGGCACGCGTCTGTAATCCCAGCTACTCAGGAGGCTGAGGCAGAAGAATTGCTTGAATCCAGGAGGCGGAGGTTGCAGTGAGCCGAGATCCCCCATTTCACTCTAGACTGAGTGACAAAAGCGAGGCTCCATCTCAGAAAAAAAAAAAAAAAGCTTAAATCTAAGACCTCAAACTATGAAACTACTACAAAAAAACATTGGGGGAAGTCTCCAGGATGTTGGTTTGGGCAAAAATTCCTTGAGCAATACCCCATAAGCACAGGCAACTAAAGCAAAAATGGACAAATGGGATCCTATCAAGTTAAAAAGCTTCTGCACAGCAAAGGAAACAATAAAGAGACAACCCACAGGTATTTGCAAACTACCCATCTGGCAAGGGATTCATAACCAGAATATTTAAGGAGCTCAGCTCTACAGGAATAAAACTAATAATCTGATCAAAAAATGGGCTAAAGATTTGAATAGACATTTCTCAAAGAAGACATACAAATGGCAAACAGGCATATATGAAAAGGTGCTCGACATCATGGATCATCAGAAAAATGAAAATCAAAACTACCATAAGATATCATCTCACCCCAGTTCAAATGGCTTATATCCAAAAGACAGGTAATCACAAATGCTGGAGAGGATTTGGAGAAAAGGGAACCCTTATACACTGTTGTTGAGAATGTGAATTAGTACAACCACTATGGAGAATAGTTTGGAGATTCCTCCACTAGGCATATACTCAATAGGAAATCAGGCTGGGAGCGATGGCTCATGCCTGTAATCCCAACACTTTGGGAGGCTGAAGCGGGTGGATCACTTGAAGTCAGGAGTTCAAGACCAGCCTGGCCAACATGGTGAAACCTCGTCTCTACTACAAATTCAAAAATTTGCTGGGCATGGTGGCCCATGCCTGTAACCCCAGCTACTTGGCAAGCTGAGGCAGGAGAATCGCTTGAACCGGGGAGATGAAGGTTGTAGTGAGTTGAGATTACACCACTGCACTCCAGCCTGGGCAACAGAGCTAGACTGTCTCAAAAAAAAAAAAAATTAAGTTAAAAAAGATGAGCTGGGTGCAGTGACTCAAGCCTGTAATCCCATCACTTTGGTAGGCCAAGGTGAGCGGATCACTTGAGGTTGGGAGTTCAAGACCAGCCTGACCAACATGGAGAAACCCCATCTCTACTAAAAATACAGAATCAGCTGGGCATGTTGGCACATGCCTGTAATCCCAGCTACTTGGGAGGCTGAGGCAGGAGAACTGCCTGAACGTGGGAGGCAGAGTTTGCAGTGAGCTGAGACCACACCACTGCACTCCAGCCTGGGTGACAGAGTAAGACTCCATCTGAAAAAAAAAAAAAAAGGGGCCGGGCGCGGTGGCTCAAGCCTGTAATCCCAGCACTTTGGGAGGCCGAGGCGGGTGGATCACGAGGTCAAGAGATCGAGACCATCCTGGACAACATGGTGAAACCCCGTCTCTACTAAAAATACAAATTAGCTGGGCATGGTGCGTGCCTGTAATCCCAGCTACTCAGGAGGCTGAGGCAGGAGAATTGCCTGAACCCAGGAGGCGGAGATTGCGGTGAGCCGAGATTGCACCATTGCACTCCAGCCTGGGTAACGAGTGAAACTCCGTCTCAAAAAAAAAAAAAAAAAAAAGATAAAATGTGGTACATATGAATAATAAAAACAGAATAAAAGAAAAAATGTGGTACATATACACAATGGATTACTATTCAGCCATAAAAAAGAATGAGATCCTGTCATTTGCAACAACATGGGTGGAACTGGAGGTCATTATGTTAAGTGAAATAAGCTGGTTACAGAAAGACAAACGTATGCAGAGAATCGCATGTTCTCACGTTTTTGTAGGATCTAAAAAAACAACTGAACTCATAAACCTAGAGAGCAGAAGGATGGTTACCAGAGGCTAAGAAGGGTAGTGGGAGGGTAGCAGGGCAGCGGGCATTGCTAATGCGTACAAAAATTGAATGTCAGAATAAATAAAACCTATTTGATAGCAAAACATGGTGACTATAATCAATAGTAACTTAATTGTATATATATTTTTTAATTTTTTTAAAAGACGGGGTTTCACCATGTTGGTCAGGCTGGTCTTGAACTCCCGACCTCAAGTGATCCACCCACCTTGGCCTCCAAAGTGCTTGGATTACAGGTGTGAGCCACCATGCCCAGCCTGTATATTTTATTTTTTTGAGATGGAGTCTTACTCTGTCACCCAGGCTGAAGTGAGTGCATCGGTGCCATCTCGGCTCACTGCAACCTTCACCTCCCTGGTTCAAGCGATTCTCCTGCCTCAGCCTCCAGAGTTGCTGGGATTACAGGCACCCGCCACCACGCCCAGCTAATTTTTTTTTATTTTTTAGGAGAGACAGGGTTTCACCATGTTGGCCAGGCTGGTCCAAACTCTTAAGTTCCGTTCATTTTGGTGGCTTTAATTAATTACCATTTATAAACCAGCGATTCCCAAAATAACATCTTCAGTGCAGATCCCTTATAAAGATGACCAGTCATGAATATTCAGCTTCCTACCTGCCTTTCCCAGTTACAAAAATGAACGTGTCCAGAACAGCTCCTACCTAGGCCTAACCCATCTCAGTAAATGGTCCCAATATTTATCCAACTGATCAAGTGAGAATTTTAAGAATCCTTACTGGCCGGGCGCCGTGGCTCACGCCTGTAGTCCCAGTACTCTGGGAGGTCAGGAGTTCCAGACCAGCCTGACCAACATGGAGAAACTCCGTCTCTACTAAAAATACAAAATTAGCTGGGCGTGCTGGCGCATGCCTGCAATCCCAGCTACTCGGGAGGCTGAGGCAGGAGAATCGCTTGAACTTGGGAGAGGGAGGTTGCGGTAGCCGAGATCGCGCCACTGCACTCCAGACTGGGCAAAAAACGCGAAACTGTTTCAAAAAAAAAAAAATCCTTGACACTGCCCTCTCCCTCAATCCCCATGGCCAATCTACCACCAAACCCTTCAAAACAAAACCAAGTCCACACTCGTTTCCAGCTCCACTGCCTTCCACCCTTTTCCAGCGCAGCCGCATCCACATCTCATCGTAAACGACTGCAGCAGCCTCTGAAAGGAGTCAACAAGCGCGCATCTGCAGATGCCGCAGACTCCCCTCCTCCAGCCCAAGGTCTGACGAGGGTTAGCAGGGGGTCGACAGCCCAAGCGCCCTTCTCCAGCCCGAGGCGCAGCAGTAGACACGTAAGTCTCGTCGCCCAACATTGTTTCGGCGCTCAGAAACAACGTAGAGGTGGGGGCGGGGCAGCGTTTTACAAACCGGACCGTGAGTCTGCGCGGTTTCTCTTTCCAGCCAGCGCCGAGCCATGGGTGAGTGTTGCTCTGCTTAGAGGCGGGTGATTCAGGGGGTGAGTTCAATCCGGCCCCATCTTGCTTCACAGCCTACTGAGGAGTCCAGGTGCCCCGACCCCCGGCCAGGAAAAGCCACTAGGAGGAGCAGCCCTCGGGTTTCGGCCACCGAGCCTCTCTCTGGGGGCTGCGAAGGGCCCGGGCTCTGGGTTGCGGGCTGCGGGCTCCAAGCGGCGCCAACATGGCTGCCGCACGAGAAGTAGGCCCTGGCCGGGCCGCACGTGTATGATGACAATTCCGTGATGCTGCAGACTCCCGACTGCGCGGTGGGGAAGCCAACCTTGGAGAGCTGAGCGTGCGGCCCGCCAGGCGCGGGGTTCCGGAGCTGGCGAGTCGCTAGCACCGAGTCCCAGTGACTCAAGCTTCCGTCCCCGCTTCCACATGCAGGCATCTCTCGGGACAACTGGCACAAGCGCCGCAAGACCGGGGGCAAGAGAAAGCCCTACCACAAGAAGCGGAAGTATGAGTTGGGGCGCCCGGCTGCCAACACCAAGGTGGGTGCGGGCGTGTGCCTGGTCGACCCGGAGATCGCCTTCCCCTGCTCTCCAGCGTTCTCGGGTCTCTCCGTGTGACGGTTGTCCGTTCTTTCTGTAGTAAGGCCTGGGTGTCCTCCCTGCATTTGCCTGTTAGATAAGTACCAAAGTGGAATGCTCCCTCAGGCCCCCGTCCCCGGAGCTTAGGGTCTCAGACGGATACTGTGTGGGGACTTCAGCTTCTGGAGAGGGCGGTGCCTCGCGTAATAGTCAGAAGCCTGGTCTTTTGTTTTTTTACGGAGGCTTAATTTTTAGAGTTTGGGGTCAGGTTTTCCTCTTGGAGGCAAGTAGGGTGATGAAACAGAATCCTTAGGCGTGGTTGTGGCTGTCTTGGTCACTTGTGTGCCACTTGCCAATGCTAGGACGTGTCATAGTTACACTGACTGTTGCCTCCTCCCGGCCCAGGTTCCTCTGCCTCTCTTGCCTTGCTTTCTTTGGTAACCCTAGTTCCTGTCCCCTTTTGTTTTCCAGATTGGCCCCCGCCGCATCCACACAGTCCGTGTGCGGGGTGGTAACAAGAAATACCGTGCCCTGAGGCTGGACGTGGGGAATTTCTCCTGGGGCTCAGAGTGTGAGTGAAGCCCTTTGGGAGTGGGTGGGAAAAGTCACCTTTTTTTTTTCTCTCTCTCTCTCTCTTAAGAGACAGGGTCTCCCTATGTTGCTCAGGCTGGAGGGCAGTTGCTATGCACAGGCTCGATCCCACTACTGATTGGGACGGGAGTTTTGACCTGCTCCGCTTCCGACCTGGGCGGGTTCACCCCTCCTTAGGCAACCTGGTGATACCCAACTCTCGGGAGGTCACCATATTAACGCCAAACTAAGTGCGGATACCCGATCGGCATAGCACGCTACAGCCCGGAACTCCCCTGCAGCCTCAGCCTCTCAAGTAGCTGGGACTACAGGCATGTGCCACCTCACCCAGCCACCTAAACCTTAAGATTCAGCAGTGGTGGCTCATGCCTGTAATCCCACAACTTTGGGAGGCCAAGGCGGGTGGATCACCTGAGGTCAGGAGTTGGAGACCAGCCTGGCCAACATGGCAAAACCCCATCTATACTAAAAATATTTAAAAAATTATTCGGGCATGGTAGCGTGCGCCTGTAGTCCCAGCTGTTTGGGAGGCTGAGGCACAAGAATTGCTTGGAACTCAAGAGTTGGAGGTTGCATTGAGCCAAAATTGCCCACTGCAGCACTCCAGCCTGGGCAACAGAGTGAGACTCTGGTAGTGCTTTTGGAAGGAGATCTGTGGCTTGAACCAAAGCATTTGAAGTTTCTCATTGCTGAAAGATCTTAAGGTAGCTGGAGAGTTCTCTCCACGCAGGCTGTCCTGTTCTGATCTTTTTTTTTTTTTTTTTGAGACAGGGTCTTTGTTGCTCAGGCTGGAGTACCAGTGGCACGATCTTGGCTCACTGCAAACTCTGCCTCCTGGGTTCAAGTGATTCTCCTCCCTCAACCTCCCAAGTAGCTGGGATTACAGGTGTGTGCCATCACGCCTGGCTTATTTTTATATTTTTAGTAGAAACTGGGTTTCACCATGTTGGCCAGACTGGTCTCAAAACTCCTGGCTTCAAGTGATTCACCCTCCTGGACCTACCAGAGTGCTGGGATTACAGGCATGAGACACGACACCCCACCTGCTCTCATAACTCTGCAGCCTGGTAGATTGGGACTGATAAAGACTGTGGTTTCCAAACATCACTAGAAATGTGGGTTAGGGGTTTGTGGAAGACTGATGCCCCATGGCTCCTAAAGACTGAGAGTTCCCTTGTTTCTCCTTAAGGCCTCACGGAGCTGAAGAACCTGGAGGAGGGCGCCAGGGCAATTTTGTCCTCCAGTTTACTTGATTCCAAATTTCTCCTGTGAGCAGGTTGTACTCGAAAAACAAGGATCATTGATGTTGTCTATAATGCGTCTAATAACGAGCTGGTCCGTACCAAGACCCTGGTGAAGAATTGCATTGTGCTCATCGACAGCACTCCGTACCGACAGTGGTACGAGTCCCACTATGCGCTGCCCCTGGGCCGCAAGAAGGGAGCCAAGCTGGTGCGTATTACTTCTCTGTAAGGGTTGCGGGGTGGGCAGCCTGACGACAGCCTTCTTGTGATGAAAACTGTCCAGTTCTGCTACTGAAGGGAGAGGGATGAGAGCCTTTAGGCTGAGGAAGGCCAGCACTGGGGTATGCAGGGTTCAGGAAGGCTCCCATGGCCTTCTTCCCTGAGCTCATCTATTTGTATCCCCTTCTCAGACTCCTGAGGAAGAAGAGATTTTAAACAAAAAACGATCTAAAAAAATTCAGAAGAAATACGACGAAAGGAAAAAGAATGCTAAAATCAGCAGTCTCCTGGAGGAGCAGTTCCAGCAGGGCAAGCTTCTTGGTGAGATGGCTGTTGTGTTAGAGGTGGGGTGTCACAGAGATAGAGTGTGCCATGGCATTTTTCCCTTGTCTCAGTTCTTTTAACTGCCAACCTTGCGGTCTAAAGCGTTCATTGATAGCATCTGAACACAAAGGGGAACGTTTGGTCACCCTATTGGTGTGAAGCTGAAATGGGAAGCATTGGCTAGTAGGGTCTGCATAGGCCCTCACTTGGAGTTTTAGGAATATTTTGGGAAGTCCCTGCCCAGGCTGAGGGGGCTGTCTCAGTGATGAAAACTTTGTCCAGTTCTGCTACTGACATTAAGTGACGATAAAGTGTGTCTGAGGAGACAGCAGGCTCATGCTTGCCCCCAGGATACCTGAAACTACAGAGATTCTTAAGGGGATGGAAAGGTTTGGGTAGAGCTGCCTTGTTGTGCTAAGGACCATGTACTCTCTTGCAGCATGCATCGCTTCAAGGCCGGGACAGTGTGGCCGAGCAGATGGCTATGTGCTAGAGGGCAAAGAATTGGAGTTCTATCTTAGAAAAATCAAGGCCCGGAAAGGCAAATAAATCCTTGTTTTCTTTCTTCACCCATGTAATAAAGGTGTTTATTGTTCTGTTCACACATTTGTGTTGCCTATTTGTTTCTCTGCTTTTCTTCTTGGCCCTGCAAAATGGATGAGATACGGTGGCTGCAACCCCTTGCCTTACCTCTCCCTCCTACTGTCCTGATCCAGGCTCCCCACACTATGAAGTCCCTGTTCTCAACTCCATCTCCCCAAAGGCCAGATTTATTATGTAGGCTATGTCTGTAATGGAGGAACATTTCTCACCACATTTTGGTGGGACTAGGGATGTTGCAGAGGCTATGAGAGGGGTATCTCAACCTTGGGGTTCAATTAATTGTGTGCTGAGTCATGATTAGAATCTCAGGCTATGTTGCATCTATAAAGTCGTAAGGATCCTGCATCCATTGTAAGATTACCAGTGATTTCTGCCTTGCTTGGTCTTCCAAGGGTCACTTCTTTGACTTAAACTTGCCCTGTCAAACCCTTAACTTTAGTCCTGACCTGCTAGACATCTGCACTTGGATTTGTTTGTTTGTTTGAGACAGTCTCTGTCAACCAGGCTGGAGTGCAGTGGCATGATCATGATTCACTGCAGCCTTGACATCTGGGCTCAAGTAATTCTGTGCTAGACTCCCAAGTAGCTGAGACTATAGACACATGCCACTACACCTATTGTTTATTCGGTAGAGACGGGCTCATTTCATTGCCCAGGTCTTGAAATCCTGGGCTTAAGCAATCTTCTCACCTTTGCTCCCAAAATGCTGGGTGTCAGGCATGAGCCATGACACCCAGCTTTGCACTTGGGTTTTGTTTTTTGACGACAGTCTCACTCGGTTGCCCAGGCTGCATAGCAGTGGAGTGCAATCTTGGCTTATGGCAACCTCCACCTCCTGGGTTCAAGCAATTCTCATGCTTCAGCCTTCTGAGTAGCTGATATTACAGGCATGCACTGCCATGCCCAAGTAATGTTTTGTATTTTTAGTAGAGAGGGTTTCACTGTTGGCTAGGCTGGTCTCCAACTCCTGTTCTCAAGTAATCCACCTGCCTTGGCCTCCCAAAGTGCTGGAATTATAGGCATAGGCATGGGCGACCATGCCTAGCTTTGCGCTTAGATATTGTAATAGGGCTCTCAAAGGCCAACGTTTTCAAAACTGGTATCTTGTCTGCTCCTACCTGCCATGTTCCTCAGTTTCAAGAGTCAGGGTCTCACACTTTTGGCCAGGCTAGAGTGCAGTGGAGTGATCATTGCTCAATACAGCCTCAGTCTACTGAGTAGATGGGACTACAGCTATGGTGCGGGGCCCAGAATGATCATTTTCTTATAGAGATGGGTTTTCATGTTTCCCAGGCTAATCCTGAGCTCCTGGGCTCTAGCAATCCTGCCTTGGTCTCCCAAAGTGCTGGGATTATACATGTGAGGCACCGCACCCAGCCAAAAGTATTTTTTTTTTCAGATGGAGTCTAGCTCTGTCACCCAGGCTGGAGTGCAGTGGCAGGATCTCAGCTCACTGCAACCTCTGCCTCCCAAGTTCAAGCAAATCTCTGCTTCAGCCTCCCAAGTAGCTGGGATTACAGGGGCCCACCACAACCACCACGCCCAGCTAATTTTTCTGTATTTTTAGTAGAGATGGGGTTTCACCATCTTGGCCAGCCTGGTCTTGAACTCCTGACCTTGTGATCCACCCGCCTTGGCCTCCCAAAGTGCTAGAATTACGGGTGTGAGCCACCATACCTGGCCTCAAGATTATATTTTTAATGTAACAGCTTCCTATCTCATCAATGAAAATCCTTATCAAGTATGACCTAGCTCCTGTAGTGACTCCCTCCATCAACCACACAACCATCCTGGCTTAGTGAACATACATGTACACATGCTATGCCCTTTGCTAGGCACATGCCTTCAAATATCCACCTGGGGCTGGACGCTGGGCATGGTGGCTTATGCCTGTAATTCCAGTACTTTGGGAGGCTTGCTTGAGGCCAGGAGATTGAGACCAACCTGGGCAACAAAGTGAGACCCTGTCTCTAAAAAAAAAAAAAAAAAAAAACCTGGTTCATTCCCCTCCAGGTCCTTGCTATGTCACTGTAGTGAGTTCTTGCCAGATCACAGTATTTTAAGTTGCAGTTGCCCCTCCAAACTGTCTCATACTTTGCCGATTTTTTTTTCTTTATTCCTTAATCTGACAAAGTTTGCTTTCTTCCCTTTGGAATGTTACTTCAGGGAAATGAGGTTATTTGTTTCCTGCTGTGTCTCTGGCACCTGGAAAAGTGTATGGACATATACCAGGTACTCGAACATATGCAAGATTAATTGGGAAAAAAGTCAAGATTTTATTAAGTTTGGCCAGTTTGGGAGGCTGAGGTGGATGGATCACTTGAGGTCAGAAGTTAAAACCAGCCTGGCCAACATGGTGAAACCCATCTCTACTAAAGATACAAAAAATTATCGGGGCATGGTGGCACAGATCTGTAATCCCAGTTATTCAGGAGGCTGAGGCATGAGAATTGCTTGAACCCAGGGAGGCAGAGGTTGCAGTGAGCCAAGATATGTTCATAAAACCAATGGGTTCTTTCTCTAAAGTCTTGAAATCCGTCTACTCTCCATTTCTACCACTTTCACAGATGACTGTTCTCACCATGGAACAAGGCCTGTAAAAGCTGCCCCCAAAAAATCTTCAGATGCCTTCTGAATGAATGGCATTGTGGGTGCTACTGTCTCCACATTATAGATTTGGAAACTGTGGCTTAGAAATATTCACTATCCCGTGGACATACAGATGGAAAGAAGCAAAGCCAGCATTAGAATCCAGTCAACTGACCCTGCCAGAGGCTGGAGTCTACTCACTGCACTCTAGTGTCCCCCTCTGTCTTCATCCTTTGTTCTGGGATTTATTCTGTGGCCTTAATATTCAGTTTTGGCCTTCACTGATTTCTTTTGGTGGAGACTGGGACTTAGAAGGCAGCAATCTTAGAGGAGCACAGTTTTACCACAATTCCAATGTAGTGCTCTGTGGGAGACTATTTCCAGAAGGTTTTTTTTTTCATTTTCGGAAACAGAGTCTGGCTCTAACAGGGCTGGAGTGCAGTGGCGTGATCTTGGCTCACTGCAACCTCTGTCTCCCAGGTTCAGGCAATTCTTGTGCCTCAGCCTCCCAAGCAGCTGGCGTTACAGACATCCACCACCACAATCAGCTGATTTTTGTATTTTTAGTAAAGACAGCGTTTCACCATGTTGGCCAAGCTGGTCTCTAACTCCTGTCCTCTGGTGATCCGCCCACCTTGGTCTCCCAAAGTGTTGGGATTACAGGCGTAAGCCACTGTGCCTGACCCCAGAAGGCTCTTTTCTTACATCAGCGGAGTGCCCCCAGTGCTGCAGGCGCACCATGGAGATGGGCCTGGGCTTCCACCCATAAACTGTACTTTTTCCCCCTGTGTGGTTGGTGGGAGTGGAGAAGAGCTTGGCACACTGAAGTCCCAATGCTAGGTCTAGGGTGGGTGCTGGATGGCTGCCTTCACATCTGACTTTAATCAGCTCCAAAACAGATTCCCAAACCCTTCCTTCCTTCATCTTCATCCTACTGCACCCATGCCAATTCAATTTTAAACAATTATAACTGCACAAATAATAAATATATTCTGTGTAAACAAAAACAAAAGTTAAAAACTTGAATATATTCTCAATGTAAACAAAAACTTGAACATTACAGATAAGGCAGAAGTCCCCCAGCACACAGGGATGCTTCTTCTGAGTAAGGTTACCAGGGTTAGGTATACCCCTCCAAGTACTGCTTCACGTGACTCTCAGATTGTGTTTCCTGGACCAGCAGCACAGCGTCACCTGGGAACTTGTTAGAAATGCAAGTTATCGGGCATCATCCCAAATCTAATGCACTCTTTTGACAAGAGCTTCAGTGATGCTGATCCTTCCTCAAGTTTGAAAACCGCTGGCCTAGCTCCCCGTTGCTGTGAAGCTAACCGTACACCTGGGCTCTAGTCCTCTGTGCCTAGGCTTTTATCTTTCTAGTTTGACCGACCCCAAGCAACCCATCCAACCTTCTCTACCACCAAAGTGGACACATTCCCAGCCCTGGCTCAGGCCCCTCCTGCCATCTTCTTTTTCAAATTCTGTCCCTAAATGCTTTGGCCTTCAAGGCACTCAGGAAAAGCTGCTCTAATAGAACTGGCTGGCAGGACCGCGCATGGCAGGGAAGGGGGGCAGTGAGTGGGGGGAAGCAGGCAGGGGCAAGCGAGACCTCAAGGCTCCAAGGCCTCGTCCCCGGACTCCGCCGCCTCTTCTTCGATGCGGGATGCGGCCTCGGGGTCTCCGCCCTCCTCGGCCCGGAGGCGAAGCAGATGCGGAGTGCGGGGGGTGCCTCGCGCGCGGCCGAAGTTCCGGAGGCTGATGGCCGGGGAGGGCGCCCCTGCGCCCAGGAAGCGGCCGAGCAGCGGGGTCTGCGCGGCGGGCGCCGGCCGACCAGACGCGGGCGACGCTTCCACCTGCAGGCTCTGCTCAGGGTCGTCGCTCATGCTGCGGGGGAGAAAGCGGGCTGAGCGGGGTCACAGGGCGGGCGGGGGACGCGGGATTGGCTCTCGGGGAGGGACCGAGGCATCGGTGTCCCAGAGGCTGAGCGGGGACACGCGTGCCGGGTCAGGTGCGGTCTCCGCCGGCTCGGGCCACTCACCGCAGGTTGAAGGTGGAGCCCAGGAAGGAGGGCCGCAGAGACTCGGCCGCCGTGGCCACAGTGTAGGGTGGCTGCGGCTGGTCCTCATCCCAGTACTGGTCCTTCTCGGCTGGGGGCAGGTTCTGGTACATTTCGTCCACGGATAGCAGGGACACCTGGGTCAGCAGCAAGTTACAAGGATCCTCCTCTCGTTTCGTTCCCACGGAGGGGCTGAGAGCTGACCCGGAGAGGGAGCCCAGGAGCTGTCCCCGACTCCTGATCCTTGCTCACCTGCAAGTTTCGGTCTATGAGCTGGTTTGTCTCAAAGTCGTCATCGTCCTCACCAAATGGGTTGATGATCTGTTCAGCCACCTGCAGGTGGCAGAGACAGTGTTTTCTGGGCTCAGAGCCCCACATTTTTTCCCCCAAAGTTGGGGCAGACCCTGTGCCCACATCTCTACAGAGCAGGCTGGCATGCCCATCTGCAGTGCCCACCTTGAGCCAGCCAGCATAGAAGAAGAACTGCAGTAGAGTGGTGAGAGGCACATACATGTCCAGGTCTCCCAGGGCCGGGGCTGGTTCCTGGCCTGACTCCAGAGGCTTCTGAGGTTTGGCAGCCCCTTCCTCTGGCTCCACAAACTGGCGGCCAACCAGGGAGAGGCCAAAGAAGGAGTAGACGGCTATGGTCACCACCTGGAGAAGAGCCAGGCTCAGAGCAGGGTGCAGCGGGACAGGGAGAAATGCTGCCCCTGCCTATGAGGCTCTATGGGAAGTCTGACAAGTAATTAAATATGTATCCTGGTGTGGCAGCACCAGTGGGGACAGGGTCACCTTGGTGGGGCTGGAGGAAGGCTTTGAGGATGAACCCAATGCCTCAGGGGATTGAAATGGCCAGGCAAGTACCATCTCTAATTCTTCTCATCTCACACACGGCACAGGACATATGGTAGGCACTGGGACTGGGGAGAGGAGAGGCAATTACTTGGGTGTAGACGAGGGGGATGCTGATCCAGTCATAGTGGAATAGCATGCTGCACTTGGCTCGGTACTTGTTCAGCTCCTGGGGGAACGGCAGGAACAGGAAGACAGCAGAGGTGAGGAAGGAACAGGGGTGCCCAGCACAAACTAGGCGTGGGCCCGGCCAGGAGGCTCATTCTCATTCTGCCCTCAGAGGTGTATTAGACTGGGGAGCTTGAATCCCAGCTCTGCTAACTAGCTGTGTAACTTAGGCAAGTTTCATTTCCACTCTGTGCCTCCGTTTCCACATCTGTACAAGGAGGATGGTAGTACCTATCTCAAAAGTTGCTGTAAGGGATGAATGAGTTAACATAGCTACAGTGCTTCCAAAAGGCCGGAGTACACCGTTGGTGCCATACAAGTGTTAAGCACAAAAATTATTAGTCATCTTCAAAATAAGAGGGAGGAGGGCAGATGGGTCTGGTCCGGAGCTGACTCACTTCCAAAAGTAGACAGAGAGCGATGTCGTCACGGATTCGCCCGTCCCTCCGGGCCTGGGCCGCTAGGTTGGTGAACCAGACACAGGGCACCCAGTATTTGTTGAAGTCGGATTTCAGGCTCTCAAACTTTTTCCTCTCTTCCTGCGACATGAAACCTGCGAGGGTAAAGCGGGTGGGGTGCAGTTGCACCCTCTGCCGCCAGGGGAGGCTGCTGTTCCGCTGTCGGGTTGCCCTCCCTCGCGTCCACCGGCAGTCCCAGGACTCGCGGTTCCGCGTTCTGGTCGCGGTCCAGACCCTTCCCTGGAGGGCCCTACTCCCAGGACTCTCCCAAGCAGCACCTGCATCTGGCCGTGGGCCGGCCCCCCAGAGGCTCTCGGCGAGCGGCGCACCTGCGTCCACCACGTGCTCCATGGTGGGGAAGCGCTTGAGCACGCGGGTGCTGACCGAGCGCAGCACCAGCACGGACGCCAGGTTCGCGTAGCGGATGAGGGTGCGACGCAGCAGGCGGCCCCGCTGGTCCACGCCGTGCACGCTGGCCGAGATGACGCACATCAGCTGGTCTGGCAGCGGGATGCTTGTGTACTGAGACCACCAGCGGTTCACCACCAGAGTCACATAGAAACCTGCTTGGCCGCCATGGTAGAGGGAATAGGAAGGGAAGGTGGAGAGCCTGGAAGTCGGAGCGCCTCGCCTCCCCCAGCAGAGGGCCTGGTCCAGGCCAGTTGAATCGGGGCAGGGGGAAGGAAATATTTGGCTCCAGTGCCCTGCCATGCCAGACCGGGAGGAGGGAGGAGGGCAAACTTCCTCCAGCAGAGGGAAAGTGGGGGTTCAAAGCCAGGAGACTGCTTCCCAGGAGGGTGGGGAAGGGGTTGTCACCTCTGTCCAGCTCCCCTCTAGTGCCCAGGGTGGGCTTGTGAAGCCAGCGTGTGTCTTGTGCCTTGCTGGAAGTGAGGGTCCGGGAAGTGATAGGGCCCTGCCCTCCGGAAGCCCTGGACCCAGCACCCAGCTCCTGTGCCTGCTGGGCCTGCTCTGGCTGACCAGGCTCTGCCACTCTGTTGAGTGATCCTTTTTTTTTTTTTTAGGGGAGTCTTGCTACATTTCCGAGGCTGGACTGGAACTCCTGGGCTCAAGCGATCCTCTCACCTCAGCCTCTTGAGTAGCTGAGACTGCAGGTGCACCACCACACCATCTGTTGGATAATTCTGACCCTCGGAGCTGTCAACCCAACCCAGAGGTCAGGGAAGACAGTAAGGAGGATACAGGAAAAACTAGAAGGGGGCCTTACCCAGTACAAAGGACAAGGGGATGAGGTTCGCTGAGCGGTTGCAGTACCGGGCCACCTGAGCATACACGTGCCTCTGCCCCTGGGTCAGCAGCAGCCTGGGGAAGGCAGATGTAGGCTTGGGTTAGAGGGAGGTGGGTGGCCCAGTCTCCCCGCTTCTGGAAGCTCTAAGAGCCTACCCTTACCGGTAGATGATGCTAAGCACAGCGTACAAGGCCACAAAGAGGAAGAATTCCTTGTAGAGGAGCTTGTAGATGCTTCCCCTCCATCGGAGAAGCAGTCCAGAGAAACCCCCAAAGCGGGCCTCTGCCACTTTGAGAGTGTATGAAACCGTCATGGTGCTGGGAGCCTGGGGCAGGAGGTAACAAGAGTTGCCCCCAGGGCTGTCCTTTAGTTCCCCAGACAACCTCCCTTCCACTCTGGTCTCACACACCCCAGCCTTCACCCTGCATCAGTGGACAAGAGGGTAGGAGCCTGCAGAGCAGAAAAGCACACCCCATCCCTTGCAGAACTCAGCAGTGCATGGCAAAGCCAGGCTAGAGTTGGGCAAGGTAGAACTGAGATCTATGTCCCTTCATGCATGAGGCTTCCTCAAGCTCCTCTTCAGTCTGCAGGGCTAGGGATAACCAGATCCTGAACTGCTGCAGACAAGAGACACAGCTCCAGCCCAAACCCACTGCTATTCCTTGGAGCCTTGCTCTGGAAGCTGATTAACTAGTCTACCAAGGCCCAGGGCACTCCTACCCCCCATCCCATACCTGCCTGCCTGCTCTGGGCAGCAGCCGTGTGGAGGAAGAAATGGGCTAGACTTTACCCCCCACGGACTTAAGTACCTCTGGGATCTATAAAGTCAGGCTGGACTGAGGCCTATCACTGATGGATTGAAGCTGTCATCCAGCTTCCCCTGGTGCTGGGAACTGGGTGTGTCTCCCTACCCCTGTAGGGCTGGGCTGGCCTTTGAGTGGCAGTAATGCCACCTATAATGACCCCACAGCTCACACAGACAACACCATGTCCTTCGAGCCAGTATGACAGGAATTACTGTCCCACGTTTCAGGTGGGAAGACAGATGCATGATAAACTGTTATAATAATACCAGCTGCTGATTACAGAGCACTGACTAAGTGATGGGCACCATGCCAAGGGCACTACTATGTTATCCTCTCATGAAATCCTCATCACAGCCCCATAAGGTAGGAATCAATCTTCCGCATTTCACAGATGAGGCTCCAAGAGATAAATGACTTGCCCACGGTTGGCCACACAGCTAGCGTATGTTGGAGGCAGGATTCAAAGCCAGGGCTGATGGACTTCCAACGCTGGGAGTGGCCTGGCAAGGGCATGAGCTCCAGAACCCATCCTGTGCACTGGCCACACTCCCAGGCTTCTTGTCCAGGCTCTGGGGGTCTTGGCCAGGCTCTTCCTCATCCATGCCACAGGGCTGGCAGCCACAGATCTGGAAGTTCAGGATAGGAGTGCAGGCCCTGTTAAACCCTGTGTCCAACATCCTGACTCCTAGGGGTGCCCAGGATTTGAATGGCCACTTTCACCTCTTCAATTTCTTCATCTGTCAAACAGAGGAAGTAATACCTAAGGTGCCGATAGAACCTCTCCCACCAGGCACAGTGGCTTACCCCTGTAATCCTAGCACTTTGGGTGGCCAAGAGGCAGGCAGTTCACTTGAGGTCAGGAGTTAGAGACCAGCCTGGCCTAACATGGTGAAACCCTGTCTCTACTAAAAATACAAAAATTAGCCAGGCGGCACGCACCTGTAATCCCAGGTACGTGGGAGGCTGAGGCAGGAGAATCGCTTAAGCCCAGGGAGGCAGAGGTTGCAATGAGCCAAGATTGTGCCACTGCACTCTAGCCTGGGCCAGGCAAGTACCATCACTAATTCTCTGAAAGAAAAAGAAATAGAATCTCAATGGGAGAATCACTTGAACCCAGGAAGTGGAGGTTGCTGTGAGCTGAGATTGCGCCACTGCACTCCAGCCTGGGTGACAGAGCAAGTCTCTGTCAAAAAAAAAAAAAAGGAAGAGGCCGGGCGCGGTGGCTCAAGCCTGTAATCCCAGCACTTTGGGAGGCCAAGGTGGGCAGAACACCTGAGGTCGAGAGTTCGAGACCAGCCTGACCAACATGGAGAACCCTCATCTCTGTGTTTAAAAAAAAATAAGAAAAAAAAAAAAAGAGTGTCCCAAAGAGAGGAAGCATAGAGGTGGTTATGAGCACAGGCTTGGGGGTCAGGCAAACCTGGGTCTGAATCCCAGCTCTCTGTAACTGTGCAAGTTACCTAATCTCTCTGAACCTCTGTTTCCTCCTCTGGAAAGCAGAATGCAGAACACCTAACCTCATGGGGCAATTTTAAGTATTCACAGAAACAATGCCTACGGCCTAGAGCACTGTGGGTGGTTGGCTTGGGCTGCTGTTGCTATGAAAAGTTGAACCTGTTCTCTTTGGTTTCCTACTATTGGTCCACTCTTGCCTCCCAAGCCTTCCAAACTAGACAGTCTCTGAGAAATGAGGTGGCAGAGACCTTTTCCTGATGTCCTGCTAACCTGCCCCAGACCAAACAGTGCTGGGTCCTGGCTTTTAAGCTGGATACACAAGACCTTCTGAGACTTACCCACCTCTACCCTCATCACCAGCCTCTGCCTACTTCATTTTTAATTTTTTTTTAAATTTTAATTTTTGTGAGTGCATAGTAGGTGTATATGCCTAGCTCATTTTTAACTGTTTCTTCAAGGTGCGGCTCAGGGCACCCTCTAGGAAGCCTTCCATGATCTTCCCCAGGTTACTCCTCAAAGCCTTGTGGGTTTTCTCTCTTGCAGCAGTTAACCACAGTGGTCTAGGATCTGTTTACAGGAAGATCTCCCCTCTAGCCCATGAGACACCTGAAAACAGTTTTGAATCTGATTCATCTAAGTAAAGCTAGGAGGCTACAGTGGCTCATGCCTGTAATCCTGGCACTTTGGGAGGCTGAGGTGGGAGGATCATTTGAGCCCAAGAGGTTGAGACCAGCCTGGGAAACATTGTGAGACCTGTCTCTAAAAATTTTTTTTAAATGAGCTGGGTGTGGTGGTGTGTGCCTGTAGTACCAGGTACTTGGGAGGCTGAGGTGGGAGGATCACGTGAGCCCAGGAGTTTGAGGCCACAGTGAGCCATGATACAGCCACTGCACTCCAGCTTGGGTGACGGAGTAAGACCCTGTCTCAAAAACAAAACAAAACAAAAAACAGCTGGGGAGGACTTGAAACCAAGCAAGCTTATTTTTCTTTCTTTCTTCTTCTCATCCTTCCCTCCTTCTTGCCTCCCTCCACCCCCTCTTCCTTTTTCTCTTTCTCTCGTCCCTTTTAAAATGAAAGACATCTGTTCCCCCACCCCACCCCTGCTATTCTGTGAGATTTCCCAGATGAGCCAAGGTCTGGAAAACTACTCATGGCCTGACTGGAACTGGAGTTATGTTCTCCTTTTGGGTTTCCCATGTGAGATGTCAATATGAAGAAAGAAAGAATAGGACTCTGAGAGAGAGAGAGAGAGTGTGCGTGTGTGTGTGTGTGTCCATGTGTCCAGGACCTGACGTGCGGAGGGTGAGATACCAGCTCCTGGGCCTCAGGCATCATGGCCAGGCAGTTCATTCCCACACTGCTATATGTGGCTTTCCTAGACTCTCTGGGCTGCTTACCACTTAAAGATGTCCCAGGACTTGGAAAGCCAGGTCCTGGGAGTGCAGGAGCTCAGGCCATGTCTCCTTGACAGCTCTACTCCAGGAAGCCCTGCTGGCTGCATTTCAATCCTGCACCCCACCCGCACCTGTGGCCCTCACACCTCTGCTTGTTACCAGCCCTGTGGTCTGTGAATTTCCCACAGAGCCAGGGATAAAAGTGCGTGATGTAAAGCCTCTGCCAGAGGAAGAGGGCGGTCCCCAGGCCCACCCAGTCTCTACCTCCTGAATCACCTTATCTTCCTTCTCAGCTGCTGACCAGTCCCCTGGTTTATGGTACAGGAGAGGGAACCACTCAGCCCATAAATCACCTGCCCCACCTTTCCTTATCCTCCAGCTCTGCCTCTCCCTCCCTATTGGCGCTGCCCACCCATGCCCCTGTCCCCTCCTCACAGCTGAGAGCTGGTTGTATGGCTTGGTGGTGAAATGGATTCTGGAGCCACACTGCCCAGGTTCCTAAGTCCAGGCTTTGCCATGGTCATCAAGCTTTGTGACCTTAGGTAAGCCATTGAACCTTTTAAATTCCCATATGAGGCAGGGCACGGTGGCTCTTGCCTGTAATCCCAATACTTTCGGAGGCCAAGGCAGGCAGATCACTTGAGGTCAGGAGTTTGAGACCAGCTTGACCAACATGGCAAAATCCTGTCACTACAAAAAATACAAAAGTTAGCCAGGCTTGGTGGCAGGCACCAGTAAACCCAGCTACTCAGAAGGCTGAGGTGGGAGAATCACTTGAACCTGGGAGATGGAGGTTGCAGTGAGCCCGGATCATGCCATTGCACTCCAGCCTGGACGACAGAGCAAGACTTTGCCTCCAAAAAAAAAAAAAAAAAAAAAAAAAAAATTCCCCATGGGGAAATAGGGATGATAATGCCTATGGCATGGAGTGGTTGTGAATATTAGGTGGGAAGCGCTATGTGGCTATCAGCACGTCTCTTATCTCAGGTCGGGTTTATCCCTTCCACCTCTGCACCCACCAAGGACACCTGCCATCTCCTTATTGCTGAAGCCAACAGCCCTTCCCAAGTCCTAACCTTACCTGGCATCTCTCATTCTAGACCCTCCTTCGTTGGTCTCTGTGATCTGACACTCAAGAGATTCTGGGCCGAGCGCAGCGGCTCATGACTATAATGCCAGCACTTTGGGAGACCAAAGCGGGATCACTTGAGTCCAGGAATTCGCGACCAGCCAGGGTTTAGAGATAGCGAAACCCGTCTCTACAAAAAATACAAAAAATTAGCCGGGCTTGGTGGCACATGCCTCTGTCCCAGCTACTTGGAGGCTGACGTGGGAGGATTGCTTGAGCCAGGAGGTCCAGGCTGCAGGGACCTGTGATTGCACCGCTGTACTCCAGCCTGGGTGACAGAGCAAGACTCCGTCTAAACAAACAAACAAACAACAACAACAAAAGACAGAACAGGAAGACAAGAGAATAAGCTCACAGCCCCAGCCGGAGGTGGGCCCACCCGGCCAGTTGAGAAAGTCACAGGAAGAGGGCAAGAAAGCCCAGATGGGATTTTATTTTGTGCTTGACTGCTGGCCCCTGGCAGGGATGAGAGGTAACACAGCCATGAATCAGACAGCCCGGGCTCAACCTTAAATCCCAGTCTGGGAAGAGAAGGGAACCCAGTGTTAGGCTCAGCTCCTGTGTGCTTGGCAGCAGCTCCTCAACTTTGGGGAGGAGGCTCTAGAGAACCAGGCCTAGAGGGCAAATCAGCTTTCTCTCCCGAGGAGCCTGTCCTGGCCCCCTCGTCCCCACTTTCCACACTCACTCCTTGGCTATATTGTCAGATTCCACTCTGAACTCACCAAGTTCAAAACTTAGGGCAGCTTGGGAACTTGTCAAATTGGGGAAGGGGCAAGTAGACCTTACTCTTCCACACACGTTGCAAAGCCTTTGGGGGTCTGGCACCTGGACTGTTCCAGCCACCCTTCCCCCTTTTCTCCAGCTACTCTGAACTTTCAGTTCTTTCAAGAACCAACAGCTCTCACTCCAGGCCTCAAGGGGCACAGGGTTCCTCTTCTGCAACACTTTCTCGTGTCCATCCTATTCCTCGCGAACTCTTCCTCAGCTCTCAGGTTTCAACTTAGAAATCTCAGCTTACTTGCATTCCTCAAACTGAGTGTGATCCCACCTCTGGGCTCCCATAGGCCACCCCTACACCCTGTCCGTCTTCACCACTGTAGCACTAATTACAGGCCAGTTCGGTAGTCCTACCTACAGGTCACTCCAGGGGGCAGCAAAGGACCTGACACCTAGAGGCTGCTCAGGAAAACGTCTGTTGGAAAGGTGAACAACTGGCTGGGCACAATGGCTCACACCTGTAATCCCAGCACTTTGGGAGGCCGAGACGAGTGGATCACTTGAAGTCAGCAGTTCGAGACCAGCCTGGCCAACACAGCGAAAACCTGTCTTTACTAAAAATATAAAAATTAGGCCGGGCGTGGTGGCTCATGCCTGTAATCCAAGCACTTTGGAGGCCAAGGCGGGCAGATCACCTGAGGTCGGGAGTTCAAGACCAGCCTGACCAACATAGTGAAACCCTGTCTTAAAAAAAAAAAAAAAAAAAAAAAATTAGCCGGGCTTGGTGGCAGGAGTCTTTAATCCCACCTACTTGGGAGTCTGAGGCAGGAGAATCACTTGAACCCGGAAGGTGGAGGTTGCAGTGAGCCAAGATCGCTGCCACTACACTCCAGCCTGGGCGACAGAGCGAGACTCTGTCTCAAAAGAGAAAAAATGAACATCTGATTCCATGGCTAATCTCCAGCGCCCACGTCCTGCTCTACGGCTCCATGAGCTTCCTTCCAGCCAATGCTGCTGAAGGAGGGGATGCCTTGATAAGCTGCTATAGTGGATCTTTGCTGAGCCTGGCTTGAGCCTGCCCATCCCCTCTGCCAAAACAGTGTGTTGGGATGTGCTTGGTGGCTCACACCTATAATCCCAGCACTTTGGGAGTCTGAGGTGGGTGGATTGCTTGAGGCTGGGAGTTCAAGAGCAGCCTGGGTAAACATGGTAAAACTCTGTCTCTACAAAAAACACAAAAAAGGGCCAGGCGCTGTGGCTCACATCTGTAATCCCAGCTCCCAGCACTTTGGGAGGCCGAAGCAGATGGATCACTTGAGGTCAGGAGTTCAAGATCAGCCTGGTCAAAAAATGGCAGACAATGATTGAAGCTCATGTTGATGTCAAGACTACCGATGGTTACTTGCTTTGTCTGTTCTGTGTTGGTTTTACTAAAAAACGCAACAATCAGATACGGAAGACTCTTATGCTCAGCACCAACAGGTCTGCCAATTCCAGAAGAAGATGATGGAAATCATGATCTGAGAGGTGCAGACTTTTACTAAAAAATGCAACAATCAGATACGGAAGACCTCTTATGCTCAGCACCAATAGGTCTGCCAATTCCAGAAGAAGATGATGGAAATCATGATCTGAGAGGTGCAGACAAATGACTTGAAAGAAGTGGTCAATAAATTGATTCCAGACAGCATTGGAAAAGACATAGAAAAGGCTTGCCAATCTATTTATCCTCTCCATGATGTCTTCATTAGAAAAGTAAAAATGCTGAAGAAGCCCAAGTTTGAATTGGGAAAACTCATGGAGCTTCATGGTGAAGGCAGTGGTTCTGGAAACGCCACTGGGGATGAGACAGGTGCTAAAGTTGAACGAGCTGATGGATATGAACCACCAGTCCAATAATCTATTTAAAGTTCAGACTTATAATAGTGGCAAATAAAATGTCTTATTTGTGAAAAAAAAAAAAAAAGAAAAAGAAACAAACAAAAAACAAAACATTATCTGAATGTGGTGGCACACGCCAGCTATAGCCCCAGCTATTTGGGAGGCTGAGGTGGGAGGATTGCCTGAGTCCGGGAGGTCAAGCCTGCAGGGAGCCATGATTATGCCACTGTACTCCAGCCTGGGCCACACGGGGAAACTGTGTTCAAAAGCAAAAAACAGTGTGTTGGACCTTGCTAGACTCTGATATAATTAAGATGCCATTATGAGCAAAACTGTGCCCCCTTCCGAAATTCATTTTTATTTATTTTTATCATATGTATATAATTTTTTTTTTGAGACAGAGTCTTGCTCAGCTGCCCAGGCTACAGTGCAGTGGCATGATCTCAGCTCACTGCAACCAGTGTCTCCCAGGTTCAATGATTTCTCATGGCTCCGCCTTCTAAGTAGCTGGGATTACAGGCACTTGTCATCATGCCCGGCTACTTTTTGTATTTTAATAAAGATGGGGTTTCACCATGTTGGCCAGGCTGGCCTCGAACTCCTGACCTCAGGTGATGTGCCTGCCTCAGCCTCCCAGAGTGCTAGGATTACAGGCATAAGCCACCACACCAGGCCTTTTATTTATTTTTTATTTTATTTATTTTTTTAAAAGACAGGGTTTCACCATGTTGGTCAGGCTAGTCTTGAACTCCCAACCTCAGGTAATCCGCCCGCCTTGGCCTCCAAAGTGCTTGGATTACAGGCATGAGCCACCACGCTCAGCCCTATTTATTTATTTAGAGACAGAGTCTCACTCTTGTCACCCAGGCTGGAGTGCAATGGCGCATTCTAAGCTCACTGCAACCTCCGCCTCCCACGTTCAAGCTTTTCTCCTGCCTCAGGCTCCTCAGTAGCTGAGATTACAGGTGCCTGCCACCACACCTGGCTAATTTTTGTACTTTTAGTAGAGACGGAGATTCACCATGTTGGTCAGGCTTGTCTTGGACTCCTGACTTCAGGTGATCCACCTGCCTTGGCCTCCCACAGTGCTGGGATTACAGGAGTGAGCAACCGTGCCTGGCCGGTCTTATATATTTTTTTGAGACAAGCTCTGTCTCTCCAGCTGGAGTGCAGTAGCATGATCATGATTCACTGCAGCCTAGACCTCCAGGGCTTGGGGATCCTCCCACTTCAGCCTCCCAACTAGCTGGGATTACAGGGGTGCGCCGCCACGTCCAGCTAATTTTTGTTTTGTTTTTGAGACAGAATCTCACTCTGTAACCCAAGCTGGAATGCAGTGGCATGATCTCAGCTCACTGCAACCTCCACTTTACAGGTTCAAGTGATTCTTGTGCCTCAGCTTCCCAAGTAGCTAGGACTACAGGTGTGAGCCACCACGTCCTGATAATTTTTGTTTTTTGTTTTTTTTTTTTGAGATGGAGTCTTGCTGTGTCTCTCCCAGGCTGGATTGCAGTGGCTCAATCTCGGCTCACTGCAACCCTGCCTCCTGGATTCAAGTGATTCTCCTGCCTCAGCCTCCCAAGTAGCTGGGATTACAGGCTCCTGCCACCATACCCAGCTAATTTCTTGTATTTTTAGTCGAGATGGGGTTTCAACATGTTGGTCAGGCTGGTCTGGAATTCCTGACCTCAGGTGATCCGCCTGCCTCAGACTCCCAAAGTGTTGGTATTATGGGTGTGAGCTACTGTACCTAGCCCAATTTTTGTATTTTTTTTTAGTAGAGATGGGGGTTTCACCATGTTACCCACACTGGTCTCAAACTCCTGGACTCAAGTGATCTGCCCGATTCAGCCTCCCAAAGTGCTGGGATTACAGGCATGAGCCAGCACTGCATGGCCCCAAAATTCATATTTTTGTTTGTTTGTTTTTTTGAGACAGGGTCCTACTCTGTCACCCAGGCTGGAGTGCAGTGGCGTGATCTCAGCTCACTGGAACCTCTGCCTCCCGCGTTCAAGCGATTCTACTATCTCAGCCTCGGGAGTAGCTGGGACTACAGGCACATGCCGCCATGCCCGGCTAATTTTTGTATTTTTAGTAGAGATGGGGTTTCACCATGTTGGCCAGGCTGGTCTTGACTCTTGACCTCAGATGATTCAATCCCCTTGGCCTCCCAAAGTGCTGGGATTACAGGTATAAGCCACTGCACCTGGCTCAAAATTAGTACTTTGAAGTCCTAACTCCCAGTACCTCTGAATGTGACTATATTTGAATAGGGTACTTAAAGAAGTAATTAAGTTAAAAGGAGGTTGTTAGTTTGGGCCGTAATCCAATCTGATTGGTATCCTTATGAGAAGATTAGGACACACAGAGATGTGTGCACACATAGAGATAAAGACCATGTGGGCTGGGTGTGGTGGCTCATGCCTGTAATCCCAGAACTTTAGGAGGCTGAAGTGGCAGATCATGAGGTCAGGAGTTTGAGACCAGCCTGACCAACATGGTGAAACCACGTCTCTACAAAAAATCCAAACATTCGCTGGATGTGGTGGCGGATGCCTGTAATCCCAGCTACTCAGGAGGCTGAGGCAGGAGAATTGCCTGAACCTGGGAGGTGGAGGTTACAATCAATGAGCCGAGATCATGCCACTGCACTCCAGCCTCGGCGACAGAGTTAAGATTCCATCTCAAAAAAAAAAAAAAAAAAAAAAGGAAAAGAAGAAAAAGAGGGAGAAGACCACCATCTACAAGCCAAAGAGGAGGCCTCAGAAGAAATATACTCTGCTGTCACCTTGATGTCGGACTTCCAGCCTCTAGAACTGTGAGAAAATACATTTCTGTTGCTTAGCCACACTTAGTAGCATTTTATGGCAGCCCTGGTCAACTAATAAAGAGACATTTTACAAATGTAAAATTGCAGGTTAGGTGCGGTGGTTCATGCCTATAATCCCAGCACTTTGGGAAGCCAAGGCAGGTGGATCACTTGAGGTCAGGTGTTCAAGACCAGCCTGGCCAACGTGGTGAAACCCCTTCTCTACTAAAAAACACAAAAGTTAGCCAGGCGTGGTGGCACACACTTATAATCCCAGCTACTTGGGAGGCTGAGGCAGAAGAATCACTTAAACCCAGGAGGCAGAGGTTCCAGTGAGCCGAGATTGTGCCACTGCACTCCAGCCTGGCGACAGAGCAAGACTCCATCTCAAAAAACAAACAAACAAACAAAACATTGTAAAATTGAATATGCCCCTTTGACTCTCTAAATGCCTCAGATCCATTTACCCTGGGGATTTGTGCTTTCTAGCCCCGCCACCATCTCCCCACAGGAAGACTGCTGACCTGTAAGGATAAAGACCAGACTCTTGAGCAGGCACTTAAGGCCTTCCTGCCCACCCCTATCCCCCACTCTCCCTTAGTCATCTTGGCTACTAGTATTCCTCCATGTCTTAGGCTGTCCTGGGTCTCTGTTCAGTGGTCATGAAGGCCAAGGTTGGAGAAGCTAGCCCTCATGGGTCTGATGAGGGATTAGGTGGGATCCCACTAACAGCATACGGAGGGGGATGAAATGGGCATGAGACTGAGGCCAGAAGAGCAGCAAGGAGCTGTGGCAATCATCCTGACCACAGAGACTGTGGCCCAAGCCAGGGTGTGAGGGGAAGATGGAGCCAAGGGGATAGATATTAGAGCTATTTGGGAGATAAACTTGACAGGATTTGGGTACTCAGCAAATATTTGTTGACTTTCCCGGCTACTCTTTCTAAAGTAGGCCCTTCATTTGCTCTTGTTTACTTCCTTCATAGCACTTTTCACAGCCTGCAATTACCTTGTTTATCTGTTTGCCTACTGTCTGTTTCCATCAAGCAGAATGTAAACTAAGTAAGGGCTGTGATCTTGATTCGTTTTGAGATAGTGTCCAGCACTTAGCAGTTGCTCTAAATAAATCTTTGCAGAATGGCACAGTAATTGATTGGCTGGCACAGAGGGAGGGCAGAGAGATGAGAGCCAAGGTCAGGAGGCCTGTGGTCCTGGGGCTCTGCCTCTGACCCTGGGAAGGGTGGGCATTGAGCAGGGATCTAAGGGTCCACATGGTTGGGAGACTTAGCTGCCCCATTGCCCGTGGCTAGCATTTGAGAAAAATCCAATTCCCATTCATCACTTTCTGGCCTTCTGGCTGCTGACCCAGGCCGGGGGTATTTTCAGAGGAAGGGAATTGGGGAGCCCACAGGAACCTGAAATCTGCCCCTCAAGAGTGTAGAAGTGGGCAGTGGAAGATGGGCCTGGAAGCATGGTAAAAGCCTTGAAATACCAGGCTCTGCTTGACTCTCAAACCTGGCAAGGCAGCCCTCGGGCCAGGCAAGCCAGGACTGTGCCTTCCTCTCAGGTCCTAAAGAGGGCAGCACTGGGCCGGGCCCTGGGCTAGGGCATGGAACGCACGCGGTCCGGCACACAGAAAGGGGAGTGCTGGTGAGAAGCCCGGGCAAAAGCGAGCCCCGCCCCTGCCTCGCCCCTCCTGGCTAGAACGCTGATCTATCTAGTTGCTGGGGAGACGCCTCCAGATGCCCAGGTCCCACTCGGACTTCAGCACACGTTCCGAAAGATGGGGAAAGAAAGAGGCCTCCATGAGGGGGACTGGCGGTCGCCAAGGAGGGGTGGGAGACGGACAGGGATCAGCTGGCTCCTGCAGCCCGATCGCACCTGCACAGTGACTGGCAAACGGGCTGCGCCCCAGGGCGTGTCCAGGAGGCGTGGCCTGGCAATGCGCCGGGTGGGGGAGGAGCTTCTGGGTGACGTAAGGCCGGGAATGGGTGTGGCTTCTCCGCGACTCAAAGCCAGGAAGGGGGCGGAACTTTCGGTGACGAGACGCCGGGGAGGGGCAGGCGTTCATTGATAAAAACGCTGGGCTCCCCCGGGCGCGAGCGCAGCGTAGCAAATCCAGGCAGCACCACGCGCGGCCGGGGCCTGGCGGAACCGAGAAGAAGCCGGGCCCCCGCGCTGCGACGCACCGCCCGCATGGAGCCCGCCGCCGGTTTCCTGTCCCCGCGCCCCTTCCAGCGTGCGACAGCCCCACCCTCTCCCCCCGCCGGGCCCGGGCCGCCTCCGAGTGCCTTGCCCGGACCTGAGCTGGAGATGCTGGCCGGGCTACCGGCGTCAGACCCCGGGCGCCTCATCACGGACCCGCGCAGCGGCCGCACCTACTTCAAAGGCCGCTTGTTGGGCAAGGTTGGCGGGGGGACGTCCCCGGGGTGGTGATGGTGGAGGTGGGGGTCCTGGCCGGCCTCTTTTCTGACGCCGAGCCAGGCGTGGGCGCTTTACCGTAAACTCGGGGACGCCCGCGGGCTAGACTCGGCCTTCCCTGGAACACCCAGCCTGATGCCCCCTCTTCACAGGGGGGCTTTGCCCGGTGCTACGAGGCCACTGACACAGAGACTGGCAGCGCCTACGCTGTCAAAGTCATCCCGCAGAGCCGCGTTGCCAAACCGCATCAGCGTGAGAAGGTGGGTCTAGGCTCAGCGGGCGAGGGGGGGGGGGGGGTGGGATGGTGGCCTGGGAACCATGGAAGGATGACGACCCTGCGCCCTCATCGCAGATCCTAAATGAGATTGAGCTGCACCGAGACCTGCAGCACCGCCACATCGTGCGTTTTTCGCACCACTTTGAGGACGCTGACAACATCTACATTTTCCTGGAGCTCTGCAGCCGAAAGGTGAAAGATGGTGATTCCAGCAGGGATGAGGGTGAGGGAGACAAGAGAGTCTTTTTTGTTGTTGTTTTGAGACAGAGTCTCGCTCTGTTGCCCAGGCTGGAATGCAGTGGCGCGATCTGGGCTCACTGCAACCTCCGCCTCCCGGGTTCAAGTTCTCCTGCCTCAGCCTCCTGAGTAGCTGGGACTACAGGCGGGCGCCACCATGCCTGGCTAATTTTTGTATTTTTAGTAGAAATGGGGTTTCAGCATGTTGGTCAAGCTGGTCTCAAACTGACCTCATGATCGGCCTCCCAAAGTGCTGGGATTACAGGCATCAGCCACTGCACCCCAGCCCAGAAGAGAGTCTTAAGACCCAAAGCTGGGGCCCTGTCTCTTCCACAGGGAGCACAGATGGAGGGGGAGGGGAAGGGAAGTCCCACCAGGGGCTGAGGCAGTGGTTCTCTGCAGTCCCTGGCCCATATCTGGAAGGCCCGCCACACCCTGTTGGAGCCAGAGGTGCGCTACTACCTGCGGCAGATCCTTTCAGGCCTTAAGTACTTGCACCAGCGGGGCATCTTGCACCGGGACCTCAAGTTGGGTGAGACTCCTGAGCCCTGAGGATGGGAGGTTGGGGAGGCAGGGAGGAAGGAAGAAGCTGACACACCTCTCTTTCCCCATCTAGGAAATTTTTTCATCACTGAGAACATGGAACTGAAGGTGGGGGATTTTGGGCTGGCAGCCCGGTTGGAGCCCCTGGAGCAGAGGAAGAAGTGAGTTTTGAGGAAAGGAGTCTGTGTGTGACATATGTGACAGTGCATATGTATGTAGGAGACCAGGTGACTGTCTGATGTGTGCATGAAATAAATGGGAAGGGATGATGGGCTGTTTATGCGTATATGAAGGTGGAGATGGCAGCCTGCGTTACTGGGATTGGTAGAGAGAGGAAGGATCCTATAGATGTGTGACACAGATAGACTGGGTGACCCTGAATCCCTGAGACAGATGGGGGTGTACAGATTCTTGGAGGCACATGACTTACCCTGTGTGTGGATGGGGGAAGGTGACAGGCAGCATGTGGTGTGTGAGACAGACTGAGAGTGGGAATGGTGCGACATGACACTGGGTGTAAGAAGACCCTGCTGTGGCCATCGTACTGAGTGTGTGGGACACAGATAGCATGTGTGGCAGATGAGTGTTTATGGGGGTTGTGACAGCTGGTGTTGGTGTGTGTGTGGCACAGACCATAGGAGGTGACAGCCTGATGCCTGTCTGACAGACAGGAGTGCAGGAAGGGAGAAGGGATCAGCTGTGGACTCTCTGTGTCGACCCTGGAGGAGGGGACAGGGCTGGGGGTCAAGCCCTCCCCCTATCATGAAGAGCAGCTGAGCAGCTGGGCCAGGCGGGTAGGCGGGGACTCAGCTGCCATCCCTGGCATCCATTGTCCCAGGACAAGCAGAAGCTCTCTGGCCTTTGGTGACAGGCAGCTGCTTTGTCTGGACTCACAGTGGGGGAAGGGGTGGGGGGCTGCTGGGCTAGGTCTCAGCCTTCTCTCCATCTCACCTTCTTTCAGGACCATCTGTGGCACCCCCAACTATGTGGCTCCAGAAGTGCTACTAAGACAGGGCCATGGCCCTGAGGCAGATGTGTGGTCACTGGGCTGTGTCATGTGAGTCTCAGGGACCAGGGTCAGCAGCAGACAGGTGGTGGGTGTGTGGGTGGGGCATCCTCTCCACTTGACTCCTGACCCCTTGGCTCTGCCCTACAGGTACACGCTGCTCTGCGGGACCCCTCCCTTTGAGACAGCTGACCTGAAGGAGACATACCGCTGCATCAAGCAGGTTCACTACACGCTGCCTGCCAGCCTCTCACTGCCTGCCCGGCAGCTTCTAGCTGCCATCCTTCGGGCTTCACCCCGAGACCGCCCCTCTATTGACCAGATCCTGCGCCATGACTTCTTTGCCAAGGTCTGTGGCTCCCTAGACCTCTAAGTCCAGTCTGTGTATTCCCAGGGATTGAAAGGGGGCAGGTGACAGGACCACTGGAGCTTCTATTCTCTGTTCACATGGCTCCCCTCCTTAGGGCTACACCCCTGATCGACTCCCTATCAGCAGCTGTGTGACAGTCCCAGACCTGACACCCCCCAACCCGGCTAGGAGTCTGTTTGCCAAAGTTACCAAGAGCCTCTTTGGCAGAAAGAAGAACAAGAGTGAGTCTTGGGTGTCAGTGGGTTGAGGGGTAGAGCAGGAGAGCAGCTTGTCACATTTGTCTTGGGCATGTGAGTGTGGGTGTCTGGGGACTTGTGGGGGAGAGCATGTGCAGTACAGGTCCTTGGGGAGGTCAATCTCTGTGTCACCCCTGTGGGAAGTGGAGGGGCTGGGCCAGATACTGAGGACAGTATCACCCTTCACCCCCAGGTAAGAATCATGCTGAGGAGAGGGATGAGGTCTCCTGTTTGGTGAGTGGTCTCATGCGCACGTCCATTGGCCATCAGGATGCCAGGCCAGAGGTGAGGCACTCACGTGGACACTGTTCCCCTGACTCACCCCCACCCTAGCAGCTGAGGGAAGCCGGGGATAAAAGAGGCTGCTGAAGCATCCAGCCTCGTGGTAGCCTAATTGGCTGTGTGTCACTAGCCTGATGGGGCTCTGACCTGGAGTGCCCTGGGAGCCAGGGCGGGGCTGGGCCATGGACTCAGGGGTTTGGATTTCGGGGCCTGTCTCACTCCCTTTCCCTGCCCAACCCTCCAGGCTCCAGCAGCTTCTGGCCCAGCCCCTGTCAGCCTGGTAGAGACAGTACCTGAAGACAGCTCACCCCGTGAGACACTGGCAAGCAGTGGAGACGGTGAGGAGGCAGGGAGGTTGAGAGGTTGCTGGAGCTGAGACCAGGGACCAGAGGGAAGGAGTGAGCAGAGAGGCCTGGCCTGGGTCCTGGGGGGCTGATGCCTAAATCTCAGTGCCCTGTCTCCTTCAGGATTTGAAGAAGGTCTGACTGTGGCCACAGTGGTGGAGTCAGCCCTCTGTGCGCTGAGAAACTGTGTGGCCTTCATGCCCCCAGGTAAGGTCGGGGTCTGGTATGTGCTGCTGTGGAGGGAGTTCTGTGGCTGGGAGGCCAGGAGCAGATCTTCACTCTCTCCTCTCCCATGACAGCGGAACATAACCCGGCCCCCCTGGCCCAGCCAGAGCCTCTGGTGTGGGTCAGCAAGTGGGTTGACTACTCCAACAAGTTTGGCTTTGGGTATCAACTGTCCAGCCGCCGTGTGGCTGTGCTCTTCAATGATGGCACACATATGGCCCTGTCAGCCAATAGAAAGTAAGTGCTGTTACGGGGTGCCTTGTATTTAGGCCACTAACCCAGCGGGGCTGCACCTGGGTGTGTGCTCCTGGCTTAGGGATCTAGGGTTTCTCAGGGGAGGGGCATTGGTGCAGGGCACCCTCTGACCTCTGCCTCCCCATTCCAGGACTGTGCACTACAACCCCACCAGCACAAAGCACTTCTCCTTCTCCGTGGGTGCTGTGCCCCGGGCCCTGCAGCCTCAGCTGGGTATCCTGCAGTACTTCACCTCCTACATGGAGCAGCACCTCATGAAGGTGTGAGGGCTGGAGCTGTGGCACACTGAAAACCAACACATCCCGATCCCTTCTGATTCCCCCTTGGTGGTGGGGGGTGGTACTCAAAGCTAGAGGATAAGGCACACATTAATGGCGAGGGGACTGTCTCATGCTCGATCAGTGACTTGCCCCAATCCCACACCCAGGGTGGAGATCTGCCCAGTGTGGAAGAGGTAGAGGTACCTGCCCCACCCTTGCTGCTGCAGTGGGTCAAGACGGATCAGGCTCTCCTCATGCTGTTTAGTGATGGCACTGTCCAGGTAAAGGACTATCCAGGAGTTGCTGGGAAGGTCTGGGAGGCCCAGGGTGCTGGGGAGGAAGCCGGGTCCGGAGCCTAGGCCCTGACCACTGTCATCCTCCTGTGTGCAGGTGAACTTCTACGGGGACCACACCAAGCTGATTCTCAGTGGCTGGGAGCCCCTCCTTGTGACTTTTGTGGCCCGAAATCGCAGTGCTTGTACTTACCTCGCTTCCCACCTTCGGCAGCTGGGCTGCTCCCCAGACCTCCGGCAGCGACTTCGCTATGCTCTGCGCCTGCTCCGGGACCGCAGCCCAGCGTAGGACCCAAGCCCTGAGGCCTAAGGCCCGTGCCTGGAAGGCTCTGGCCCTTGCCTTTGTGGCCCTTCCCGTTCCTTTGGTGCCTCACTGGGGGCTTTGGGCTGAATCCCCCAGGGAATCAGGGACCAGCTTTACTGGAGTTGGGGGCAGCTTGTCTTCCCTGGCTCCTACCCACTCTCCAAGATAAGCCTGAGCCTTAGCTCCCAGCTAGGGGGCGTTATTTATGGACCACTTTTATTTATTGTCAGACACTTATTTATTGGGATGTGAGCCCCAGGAGGGTCTCCTCCTAGGATAATAAACCATTTTGCAGAATTGGAGTCTCCCTCACTCGCAGTAGAGCCCGTGGACTGTGGCCACGGCAAAGAGCGAGGCGTTGGTGTAGGAGGCGGAGGCCAGCCCGTCGCACGCCTCGTCCCAGAGTGCGCGGCTAACTACAAGCACGCCTTGCCCCGCGCGTGGCCCCAGCACCACGCTGCACACCAGCTTGTAGCGCGGGGGGCTGAGTTCGCGCAGGCGCACGCGTACCTGCTCGCAGAGCTCCTGCGCCAGATGCCCGGCCTCGGTGCCCGAGTAGCTCACGTCTCTCAGCCCTGCGGCCAAGGCCGCCTCCAGAGCACGCTGTGCGCGCGCGGCCTCCCAGCGCTCCCCCGGCACCGGCTCCCTGCGGTAGGAGGGTGCCACCCGACGGGCGGGCGCCAGGGGCAACCCCGAGAAGCTGACCCGTGAGCCCAGAGGGGGCACGGGGCCCAGGGATGGCCGCCGATCCCCAGGGCCCGCGCCTGGCCCAGCCAGGGAGTTCCGGCGGGAGAAGGACGCAACCAGGCCCAGCATGGAGCCCCGGCGTGAGGCCGGTCCCGGACCTGGACCTGGACCTGCTGGTCGAGCCTCATCAATGCTGGGCAGGCGGCCTCGGGGCCGCACCAGTGAGAGTTTCGGCCCGGAGTCTTTGGCATTCTCCTCCTCCTGGCGTCCAGGAGGCAGCGGCCTACTGGCCATGGACCTGCTGGCTGGAGGACCCACACTCAGGGAGGCCTTCACAGGGCGTCTGTCTACCCACCCCAGCCTCTTGCTCAGTGATGTCAAGAGTTTTTACCTTCTTCCCCCTTCTTACCTGTGTTTTGGAACAAGTGGATCAAATAGTCCCAGGCTGCCTGGGTTCCTAGGTGCCGAGAAGGTTGAAGGCTGTTAGACACACAGGCTGCTGGGACTGGGATCCTCGGCTAGTCCCTGCCCGCTGAGCTCCTTCCCTGGGCACTGTGGAGGTTAGCCAGGTGCACTGAGTCTTAGACACTGCCTTTTCTCCCTTCCACCAGACTTCTCTAAAAGGGGAGGCGGACCTCTGCCTCAGCCTGCACTGTGGAGGTGATGGTGCCTCCAGCCCCTAACCAGGAAGGACCAACAGACCCAGCTCCTTCAGCCCCAGGCCTGGGGGTGTTGAATCCAATCCTCTTGCACTAGATCTACTCTAGAGTGGCTGGCACAAAGATTCCCCCACACTTGGCTATGGCTGAGGGCAGAAGACTTGTGAAGCCCCCTTCCACCTTCTGCCTCTGGCCTCTGATCCCACTTCCTCCAGAATCAGTTCTGGGATGGCAGCCCTCTGCTCCTGAAACTCCCTCAGGCACCTGAGTCACCTGCAGTTTTGGCTTCTGAGTTCTCTCCTGACTCCACAGCTCTGGCTGTGGGGGCCTGAAGGGCAAGTGGGAGGGGAAGGACCTGTGTTGTGGAGTTGCCAAGGGTTGCTGGGGCAAACACTCCTCCCTTCCGGGATCCATCCCTCCAGTCCAGCTCTGGCTTAACCTGACAGCGTTGTTACTGTGAGCACGTGCTGAGTGTGGGGTGCCCCCGAGTCATCAGGAAGAGCGGCCGACAGGGTGTTGCAAACTCAGGCAAACTCTCTAAGCGTGGACTACAGGGGTAGATGTAGAGCAAGGCTGTGGTCAGAAAGGCCTCATCCTACCCCGGGGCTCTTCAGCCAGGGTTCATTTTCCCCCCTTGTGGAATGGCCAGATGACTGGCCATTTGTGAACAAGTCACAGAGGCCTAGGATAGGGGGGAGACCTTGAGGCTGCGGGGGTGGTGGCTCAGGAATCCAGGGTCTGGGCCCACAGGAAGGAACACGTCATGGCTCTGCCTCCCCATCAGCCTCAACAAGGACAAACATTTCCGCTGTCGGCGCAGAGTTAGGGTGGGGCTTGGATGACTTCCTCAGTTCAGGGTTACGTGCGGGGGAGGGGAGGCCCATTGGCTCAGCTGGTAGGAACCAGGCTTAAAAAGTGGCAGTGACTCGGCAGTGAACCCCGAGTCCAGCCTCGTGACCCTTGCTGACCCAAGTGTCCTGGGGCTTGTCCCTAGCTGGCTACATATTGTGTGGCCTAGTACCTAGATTTCCCCGATGAGGCATTTCTGAGATGGCAGAGGCTGTGACACCTCTGCCAGAGCTGACACTCATGTGACTTCCCTCTGGCAGGGACGGGACTGTCCCCTCCCAAACAAGCCAGGTCTGGGTCCTGGAAACCCATCTATGGGGGCGAGGATTTTCCCTGTTGAGTGGGGGTTTCCCAGGCCTGGCTAACAGGATCCTGACCCTGTGTGCCTGTGGAGGAGGGAAGGGTTAGGAGGGCAGGGAGTTTGAACTCTGAACCTAGGGCAGGCCGGGGTTCAGGGGCTAAGACCCTTGGACGGTGCTTAGTGCCCCTCTAAAGGCTGAAGTTTTCCCTGGGCTTGACGGGAGATGGGTGGAGTCTATTCTCAGGCCGGCTCCAGTTTCCATGGAAACCTACAGGCTTCCCACCCCGGCGCTGCCTGGGCAGACTCCCAGCCAGGGCCTCTTTCGCCGCCAGCCAGCCAGCCAGCCAGCCAGCCTCTTCCCAGGACCACGGGCCGCTCTAGCCTTGGCTTCTCCTGGCCCCTCCCTGTGTCTGTTCCTGTCCCTGAGCCTCTGGCCCCTGATGCTTTCAGGAGCCCGGGCCTCTCCTGCTCCACTCTTAAACCTCAGCTTCTCAGCAAACAGGCCTCCCAAGTCCCTGCTTCTCCCTCTGGGGCCTTGCTACTCTCACCAGCTCTAGGGCCTGGTCAGACTTCCCAGGCCCCCTCCTTCACCCCTAACCCTTCTCACCCATGGATCCCCCGGGACTGGTCGTGCATGGGAAAGCTGAACCCTTTTCCGCAGCACTCCGAAGCCTCGTCAACAACCCGCAATACAGGTGAGGGTGGGCCCTGCCTGCAGGTTTTCCTTAGGTGGCTCTGCCAGCCCCAGGTCTGAGGCGGCCCTGGTGAGAAGAGGCTGGGAATAAGAACTTGGCCCTCTTCCCTGGTGAACTCAGGCTGTGGGAAGGTCACATGTGGAACTTGGCTACTGGTCAGTGTCTGTGAGACCCTGAGAGCTGGAGAGAGGCAGGGCTGGTGGGGGTCCTTGGGGATAGAGCTGGGAGCTACTGTGTGAACTTAGGCAAAGCCCTTCTTCTTTGGACGTTGGGTCCCTGGCAGAAGAGAATGATTCTCAGCCCCTGGGATTCTGAGAGACGGTGGGTCATGATTCCCCTCCTCCTTCCACTCACTCAGCTTGGTGTTGAGGCCTCTCTGCTTGAGGAAGAGGAACAGATGATCCTGTTCTGGGAACTGAGCCTTCACAAGAAGAACAAAGCTTGAGGGATTGAGCCATATCCCTGACAGGAAGCCTGGGGGTGCTGGCTGCTCCCTGCTGGCTAGAATGCCAGTAGTGTCTGAAACCAGGGATAGAGGTTACAGGAGGCAGGGCTGTGAGGAGAGCTAGAATGAAGCTCTCTGTCTTCATGCTCTCAGATCTGGGCTCTTTCCGAAAGGGTGGTGACTTCCATCACCCTGCTTCTTTGGGGGTCACAGTCTGGTCTGGGTAATGTGAACACTGTGAATACTCCAGGCTTGGACCTGGGACTAAGAGGCTCCAGGAGGCTCCAACCTCATCTGCCTCCTATCACCTGCCTTGTTCAGAGGTCCAGAGCTGGGGCCGGAAGTGATCATGAAGATGGAAACTGTGGTCTGGCTCATGATGGAGCATCACTGCTGTCTGTTTGCAGTCAATGTGCACTCTCCACCCTACACTCCCACACCCTCCTGTCTGGAGGAGGGCTGAAAAAAGCTGAGTTTGCAGCTGGTGGAGGAGGAGCCAAAAGAAGCTTCCCTTACCCCAAGACTCAGGCTGGGGAGGAGAGGGAAAGGTGGGATCAACCTTACTTATATTAGCCCAGATGCCCCTCAGTAATCAAGCATAGTCACCTCCTCCAAGACCAGAGGTTTAGGATTATTGTCCCATTTCATGGGTGAGAAACCTGAGATTCAAAGATAGGAAGTCACTTGCCTACGGTACTATTGGGTAGAGCTGGGACTAGAACTCAGGCCTGTGGGTCCCAGACATTCTGCTAGAGGGACTAAGCTCTGTCTCTTACATTCTGGATAGGAAACTAAGACCCAGAGTGGGCAAAGGCACAGCCCAAGTTGCGCTCTAGACTATGGCCTCCTCTCCGCTGGCTCTCTGCCTCTCTCCCACAGTGATGTTCGCTTCGTGGTCGGTCAAGAACAGCAGGAGATATTTGCCCATCGGTGCTTGTTGGCCTGTAGATGCAACTTCTTCCAGCGACTTCTGGGCACAGAGCCAGGCCCTGGGGTGCCTAGTCCTGTGGTGCTAAGCACTGTGCCAACTGAGGCCTTCCTGGCAGTGCTGGAGTTCCTGTATACCAACAGTGTCAAGTTGCACCGCCACTCTGTGAGCCCACTGATCAAAGGCCTGGGTGGGAGAGGTGGGGGGGGCCAGAGGCAGGAGTTTGCCCATTACACTGTGGGTCTAGGGCAGGGGAAACTCCCTTCCACTCCCCCAACCACCCACTCTACAGGTGCTGGAAGTGCTGACAGCGGCTGTGGAGTATGGGCTGGAGGAACTGAGAGAGGTGGGTTTTTGTGCTAGGTCCCTGTCTCATTTCCCTTGCCTCTCATGGGCTTACTTCCCACCCTGTTTCACACACACTCTGGCCTGGAGAGGAATGTGTGCCCACACAGAGAGAAGTTTGTGTATCTCTCCATGTTAGAGGGCATGAATCTGTGCCTGTGTGCAAAAGGATCCATGCGTGCCTGCCCCGTGTGTGCTGTGGGGGTTGGGGGGTGTTTATGGCTCTTGCTATACATACAAGGATGTCAGCCTTGATCTCTGTTCTCCAGAGAGAGAGAGGAGACAGACACTGAAAACACTTATCTGGGTGGCATAAGAAGTGTGATAGAGGCCGGGAGTGGTGGCTCACGCCTGTAATCCCAGCACTTTGGGAGGATGAGGCAGGCAGATCATGAGGTCAGGAGTTCGAGACCAGCTTGGCCAAAATAGTGAAACCCCATCTCTACTAAAAATGCAAAAAATTAGCTGGGCATGTTGGCGGGTGGCTGAAATCCCAGCTACTTGGGAGGCTGAGGCAGGAGAATCACGTGAACCTGGGAGGCGGAGGCTGCAGTCAGCTGAGATTGCGCCATTGCACTCCAGCTCGGGCAACAGTGTGAAACTCCATCTCAAAAAATAATAAATAAATAAATAAAATTCACCAGGCGTGCTAGTACGCTCCTGTAATCCCAGCTACTTGGGAGGCTGAGGCATGAACACTACTTGAACCTGGGAAGCGGAGGTTGCATGAGGGTGGGGCACCTCTCCAGTCCTGCCACTAGGGAGAGGAGGAGAAGACTTCCTGGAGGAGGAAGCATTTGTATTGGATCTGGTAGAACAAATAGGATTTTGTTCGTAGGGGAAGTGGGAAGATGGTATTCTAGTCACAGAGGCAGAAAAAGAGCTAGTGAGACATTTGGTGTGTCTGGACTGTGAGGAGAGAGCAAGGTGAGACTGCAGAGGACGCCAGGGCCTGGTCATGTAGGGCCCTCCAGCATTTGGACTTCTTTTAAGCAGAAGGCAGTGGAGATTCACTGAAGGTTTCCGGTAAGGGAGTGAGGAACTGGAAGCTCAGGGGAGAAGGGATTGAAAGAGGTGGGGAGGACTCACCAGTCAGTCAGGAGGTGAGTGCAGCAGTCAAGAGATGAGAAAGATGTTACAGATGAAATTCAAGTTTCTGCTAAAAATAGAAGTATGCTTGAGTCAGGAAGGGAACAAGTGGAGGAAGCTAAGCATCCTGAAAGAAGGGGAGAATTTTGCATGGCTCTTATCTGGTCTTGATTAGTGGCAAATGTGCTAGAAGGTGGGTGGCGGGGATTGGTTTTGCTAGTGACCAGTTCCTGTGAGCTAGCTGTCTCAGGCTCCCACGATTCTCTGCCTCCTCTGGCCTGGGAGGTCAGGATGCATCTGGGGCTGCTAGGTGACTCACCGTTCCAAGCCTGCTCATTGCTTCTGGGGTAGAGCTAGTGTCTTGGAGCAGGGACACTGCCACACAACCCACATTCATTTCTGTTCCCAGCTGTGCCTGCAGTTTTTGGTGAAGGTGCTGGATGTGGAGTTGGTTTGTGAAGCCCTGCAGGTGGGTGCTGCTGGACAGGCATGGAGGAGTCTGGCTCTGTGTGTGGAAATGGGCCCCCAGGTGCTGGGAGCTTGGGCCTGCTGTGTCTGGCCTGGAATAACTTAGGTACTTTGTGGGTGGGGGGGTGCTCCAATGATGTTTATATGATGAATTCTATGCCCAGACATGTGGGGTCCTGGGTATATCAGCTGGGTCAGGTGCAGGAGCAGATATCGAAGGGACTGGAGGTTTTTGCTGGTATTCTAGCTAGGGCTGGGGAATGGTTCTCAGCTGGACTTGGGGTAGGGGGATGGGTGGCTGTAGACTTTAGAAGCCAAGACTAAGCCCCAGGTGGGGTTTGAAGGCCGTGGGGTGGTCTCCTGCAGGGAAGGACAGGTTGTAGAGTGAGTCCACCTGTGTGTATATGTGTGTACCAAGGCTTTCACTGGGTCTAGTTTCCTGGAGGGCCGAGGACCCTGTCCGCCTCCCCAGCTAGGGCTAGGGTCAGGCTTGCAGTGGTGGGTCCCAGTGAGCAGAGCTGGACTATGCGACCAGTCCAGTCTCCAACCTGACCTCCCTCATTCTGCTCGCAGGTGGCCGTAACCTTTGGCCTGGGGCCGCTGCGGGAGCATTGCGTGGCTTTCATAGAGGCCCACAGCCAGGTACTCCTCCCTTCATACTCTTCACCCCACGCAATGCATTCTGCTCCTCCCTGACCCATTTGCCGGTCGCAGGAGGCCCTCCGGACCCGAGGCTTCCTGGAGCTGTCGGCGGCCGCGCTGCTGCTCCTGCTACGCAGCGACAAGCTCTGTGTGGACGAGGCCGAACTGGTCCGCGCGGCCCGGAGCTGGGCGCGCGTGGGCGCAGTGAGTGGGGCTGGGGGAGCGCAAGGGCGCGGAAGGAGGTGCGGGCCGCAAGCCCGGCTAGCGGGCCGCAGGGCGGGTGCCCGACTCAGGGCTGGCGTTCGCAGGCGGTGCTGGAGCGGCCGGTGGCCGAGGTGGCGGCCCCCGTGGTGAAAGAGCTGAGACTAGCCTTGCTGGCCCCGGTGGAGCTGAGCGCCCTCGAAGAGCAGAACCGGCAGGAGCCCCTCATCCCGGTGCGGACGCGGGGAACCGGCCCAGCTCCACTCAGCAGCGGGGTTTCAGGGCGCTGGGAGGAGGAGGGCGCGGCCCAGCCCACAGTCCTCGGGGCGAGGGGCCACCGCGGGACTGAGCGCTGACTGGCCTTGCTCTGCAGGTGGAGCAGATCGTGGAGGCGTGGAAGTGCCACGCCCTGCGGAGAGGGGATGAGGCCCGGGGCACCCCATGTCGCCGCCGGAAAGGCACCCTGCCCCGGGAGCATCACCGCTTTCTGGACCTGGGTTTCAAATGAGCCAGTGTCGGGACTCGCGGGGGGAGCCCTGGGCCCGCCCAGCTGAGCCTGCCCCAAACTACAACTCCCGACGTGCTCGGCGTTCCGGATCGCCCTTCCGTTCCCGGCGTGCTCAGCGGGCTGGGAGCCGGAAGGACCGTTGTCTGCCACGCATAGACCTTTGTGACGGGTCGAGCCGGTGTGGGCGAGGTGGGGCCGGGCAGGGCTTGGGCTGAGCCTCTCTGCGGTGGCGAAACTCGAAAACGCAGATTTCTTTCGCTCGACGCCCTCACTCTACGCCCTGTCTCTGGGCATTGTCGCCCAGCAGTCTATTCTGATGACTCACATTATCTATCTGTTCAGCTCAACTCCCTCTTTCATTCCAGACCTGCCTCCTGGAGATCACTACCTGAATGTCCCTCAGACACCAAAGGCTCCTTGCGAAATTGGTCTCCCCAGCTTTCCCCAGCTCTGCCCCCATCGTGTTTTTCACTTCCGTGGGCGCCCACGCCAGAAACCTGGATCTCATCCTTGCCTATTCCTCTTCCTCACACCTGCCTCAGGTCGCTTTTACCTTGTAAGAGACCTTTGCAGTTGGTTTCGTTCTCTCAGCCCCAGGTTCAGCCTGTCCTGTCTGACACGTCTCAGTCTTCCTGCCTTCACTCCAGCACCCCCTCAATCCATTTCTCACAGTGCAGCCAGACCTGTCTATGATGGTCAGTCCTATGGCCCTTAAGTCCTGGAATATCCCATTGACCTTCTGGACAAAATTCAATCTATTTCACTTTCAAGGCACAACTTAGTAAGTGGTTCCTAAATACTAGCAACTCTTCTTTCAAATACGATCTTTGCATAACTTCCCTCATCCTGGAGGTATTAGTCCTCTAGCTCCCTATTTACTTAGTTATTGCAGACCCTCTGCTATCTCCTTCGTTCACCATACATCTTGTTTTCCTGAGGTTGGAAATCTCCCTGGAGAAAGATCCCTGGGGATTGGAGTGACGTCTTACTCATTTCTGCTTCCGCAGTCTCTGTCAGATAATCAGCACTCTGTAAATGTTAAGTAAATGACTTTGTTTCCTTATATATTTATTTAAGACAGGGTCTTACTCTCAGGATGGAATGTAGTGGTGCAATTTCGTCTCACTGCAGCCTCAGCCTCATGGGCTCAAGCAATCCTTCCACTTCAGCCCCCTGATTAGCTGGGACTACAAGTGTGCTCCACCACATTTGGCTAATTTTTTTTTCTGTTTGTAGAGATGAAGTCTCCCTATCTTGCCCGGGCTGATCTCAAATTCCTGGGCTAAAGCTTTCCCACTCCGTCTTCCCAAAGTGCTGGGATTAAAGCTGTGAACCACCACCGCACCTGGCCTATTTCCTCATTTAAATGGCACTTTATTGGGCCGGGTGCGGTGGCTCAAGCCTGTAATCCCAGCACTTTGGGAGGCCGAGGCGGGCGGATCACGAGGTCAAGAGATCGAGGCCATCCTGGTCAACACGGTGAAACCCCGTCTCTACTAAAACTACAAAAAGAAATTAGCTGGGCATGGTGGCGCGTGCCTGTAATCCCAGCTACTCAGGAGGCTGAGGCAGGAGAATTGCCTGAACCCAGGAGACGGAGGTTGCGGTGAGCCGAGATTGCGCCATTGCACTCCAGCCTGGGTAACAAGAGCGAAACTCTGTCTCAAAAAAAAAAAAAAAAAAAAAGGCACTTTATTCCATAAAGAGTTTTAAATGAGCTGCAAAGCAAGATACTATCAACCTAAAATGAGAGATAGTTGACTATTTAGAAGAAAATAAAGTTAGATTTCCGTCTCAGGGACTTTATTCAAAAAGATATTACACAGGAGACTGGGCACCGTGGGAGGCCAAGGTGGGTGGATTGCCTGAGCTCAGAGGTTCGAGACCACCATGGCCAGTGTGGCAAAACCCTGTCTCTACTATAAATACAAAAAGTTAGCCAGGCGTGGTGGTACATGCCTGTAATCCCAGCTACTTGGAAGGCTGAGGCACAAGAATTGCTTGAATCTAGAAGACAGAGGTTACAGTGATCTGAGATTGTGCCATTGTCCTCCAGCCAGGGTGACAGAGTGAGACTCTGCCTCAAAAAAAAAAAAAAAAAAATATATATATATA